>NC_133666.1:291467926-291603896 GCF_037893015.1 Macrotis lagotis
TGCATTTTTATGCACACACATATGTAGTGTGTGTGTGTAGATAGATGGCTAGATATTCCTGCCAAATAAAATGTGTGTTATGTGACTATGCTTCCCTTTCCAAGAAATGAGAATTCAAATTTGTATAAATGAATAATTTCTATAAGACAAATCTTGACTTTCAGAGGAAAAATGTATGAGATGTTTCTCCTAAAAAAATGAGCCTAGTCAAATGAAAATATTTTTAATAGAACACCTTGAGAAATAATATATTGTCATGACTGGTAAGTTTTTCTCAAAATCAGGAAGATGAGAGTTCAATTTCTACCCATGAGCCATACTGACCACATGACCTGGAGTAAGCCATTTAACTTTCCAGTGACCCCTGGCAATTCTCTGAAACTTTCGATCAAAAAAACATTACTTAAGAACCTAGTATGTGCCAGCTCTGTAGTCAATACTGGGGAAACAAATAAAGGCAAAATTATTTCTATCTTCAAGAAACTTACATTCTAATGGAGGAGACCATATATAAATAAATATGTATACTATATATATAAAAGAGATGATAACAATAGTTATGAGTTTGAAAAGCATTTACAAATATTATTTCATATTGTCTTCACAGCAACCATGAAAGGCAAGTGCCATTATCAGCTGCACTTTACAGATGAAGAAACTGAGACCAACAAAAGTTAAATTATTTGCCTAGAGTACCAAAGCTAGTAAATGAGGATTTAAACTCAGCTTTTCTTGATTCCAGGTCCAGTGCTCCATGTACTGAGCCATGTAACTAAGAGCAGATGGAAGATATGATAAAAGATCAATTGAATGAATCAATTACCCCTACCCTACTTAAAGTAACTAACAATGGTTTAAAGAAAACTAGCAAATTACCTGATAGCAAATGCATCATAAATGTTTATTATGATTGGATCTAATTAAAAGACATAGCCATGACACCTGCAGCATTAATTCAAAGAGGATGCTTTATTCTAGCAAAAGAATGTATTTCTGAAGGTATTGTACCCTTTTGAGATACCCTCTCAAATTAAATAGGGTAATACTTCAATAGGTTATTTGCTGTTCCATATCCCCTTGTCCCCTCAACCTACATTTTCAGCGTGTATTAATGAGAGTCTTGCTTTCTTCATATATATATATATGTATGTATATATACATATATATATATACATATACACACAATATATATACACATATACACATGTATCCATATATATTCATAAATACATATAGGCATATATGTATATATAAAGTAAAATTATGTAACATAATAGTCAATATAATTACATAGTATATAATTACATGATTATTTATAATATAATGATAATATATAACCTATTGCTTTGAAGTAAGACTATGAGCATATGTGTACATGTATTTCAAAAGAAGCTTCATTTAGAGAATGTAACATCTTTCTTGGTTCAACTGAGTTGTTGCATCTCTTCCAGGAAGTCTTCAGTTCTTCCACTCCCCAATTCCCTTTTCCAGTGAGTTTTCTCCTTTCATACTTTATAGTGTTTTTTTCTTTGTTCTCTTTTATTCCTATCATATTCTAAATTGGTATCTTGCTTATTTAGGCACATGTCACACAAATAAAGAATAATATCCTTGAAGTCAGAGTCTGTAATTTTTCATCTTTGTGTAACAAAAACAGCTCTGGCCCCCATTGACATTGAAGGCCAGGTATTCTAAATTCCATCATTTCCTAAATACAGCCCTGCCCCCAACTGGGTTCCCTGGTATCATTAAAGAGATTTGGGGAGGGTCCTAAGCTCTCTGTCATTGGATCCAACTCCTATATATGGCGTTCCTTCAAGTGAAAGTGTTCCCAGTCCTCTTTCTCTATGAAAGGGTCCCAAATGGTTTCATGAAACTGTCCCTTCATCTATTTCATGGAGTGCATTGTGTGGCTTGAAGGGAATCAGCTTAGACAACTGTTACCTCTTCTTCAAGGAAAATTTTAATTCCTTCCAGGAAGAGGGGCAAGAAGTTAGGGGCTGCTCTCCTCAGAGAGAAAGAGAATACCAGGCTCAAATTATCTCTTTCTGCTGTCTTAAATATTAATCTAGTGAATATGTTTGGGTTCAAGCTAACTTTTCACTGCTGTTTCTCATTACTAAAGGAAGAGGGACTTTGAGCTTTATATCCAAGATTTGTTTTCTTTCCTTCCTAAACCTAGTTCCACAATGAGCATGCATACAAATAGTAAAGAGACCCATTTATCAAAACATAGCCAATGAGAAATCAGAGGATATATACATAGGAAAATATATACCAGCCAAAAGAGATTGAAGGAACTCTCCTATTGGGAGCAAGTTAGCTCAACAGAGGGAGAGAGAGAGAGAGAGAGAGAGAGAGAGAGAGAGAGAGAGAGAGAGAGAGAGAGAGAGAGAGGACCTGGATCTCATCCAAGGAGAAACTCCCCAAAGTCTCCACTGTAATTAGTTGGGATTGGGACATGATGGAGACTGACAACTCCTCTCATGTCTTCCCACAGACTTTTCCTTCAGCAACCTGAAGTAAGGTTGGTCTCATTTTTCTTCCTTTTCAGAGCTGGAAGCCAGAAGTACCTAAATCAACTTGAGGCTTCATTCAAAGGAGTCTCAAAGAAGAGTTTCAAAGAAGACAGAAAAAGGGTTAGTGTTCTCCTGTTCTCATCAGCTGTACTCCACCTCTCACCAGGGGAAGATATTCATTTCCATCAATGAGGAAAGAGTCCCATAACAATGAACTGTGGGATAAGGGCTGCATATTTAAGCCCTGATAATTTTTGCATTAACCACTTTGTAAATTGTCCATGGCAAATGTTTAATCAGAGACCTTCTCCTTTGACTGCAAAAATAGCAGATTCTAAGAGAACATAAAATCAGGTGAATATAACCACAAATACAATACAATAAGAAAGATAATTCTAGTGGAACCACATATATAATATTGTTGGGCACAATGAAAATATGGGACTCATATGTTGGTATAGATTTATTAATTCCACTCTTTTAATTAGAAGAGACAATTTTGAGGCATCATTATAAATAAAGACATTCGGGGAGGCTAGGTGGTGCAGTGGATAAAGCACCGGCCCTGGAGTCAGGAGTACCTGGGGTCAAATCTGGTCTCAGACACTTAATAATTACCTAGCTGTGTGGCCTTGGGCAAGCCACTTAACCCCATTTGCCTTGCAAAAAAAATGAATAAATAGATAGATAAATAGATAAATAAAGACATTCATATAGAAGAATGTACATGACTTATAAGTCATAATGTATAATTCCTATAACATAGCAAATTTAGAAATATAAGGGATATTTCTTTAAAATTCTGAATTCCCACTTTGTCCAGGTTGTGCAAGTACAGGGGGCTCCACATGAATCCATTCTCACTATTGACTGAGAGGGGAATTTTGATCTGTCCCATTCCTAACCAAAGCCAATTCACCTCTCCTTTGGCATCCTGATGGCTTCCTGTTTCCAGGGACCCCACATACCATATTACAAGTTTATTATAGGATATTAAATATGCCATATCATCATAATGATGATGAATGTAATTCCAATACTTAATATGCATATAATAGTATAGCTAATATTATAGACTAATAATTAGCTATAATAATTAGTCTATAATATTATAGTTATTATTACAGACATGGGTCACCATCCTAACTTTCTTATTTTAGACATGGGAAAACTGAGGCCACGATAATTTAGTATACTGTTCAAGGGCACTCAGGTAATAGGATCCATAACTGGGATTTGAACCCATGTACCCTCAAGGATTTATTCATACCTCCATAAGGTCCTGAATTAAGTAAAAACTTTCACAATAAAAAAATAAAATTTTAGGGCAGCTAGGTGGCACAGTGGATAAAGCACTGACCCTGGAGTCAGGAGTACCTGAGTTCAAATCCAGCCTCAGACACTTAATAATTACCTAGCTTGGGCAAGTCACTTAACCCCATTACCTTGTCAAAAAAAAAACCTAAATAAAAATAAAATAAAATATTACTTAATATCATTCTGACTATCTAAAAGGTCTTTGGGACAGATACCTAGGTTAATGAACCATGAATTACCCAACAAGACAAGAAACTGAACTATTTGAGGTCTAGCCCCAAGGAAACCACAATCAGAGAGAAGGGAGTTAGAAAGAGAGTAATAAAGGAAAAGAAGGAGGTGGAGGGACTAAAATTACCAAAGATTTTGGGAAGGAAAAAGAACTCAAAGACCTTGAATATAAGCAAATAAATCAATAGGAAAAAATAACAGTAAAAGAAATATAACCTCTGGATCTTGTAAATGAACTCAGGTCTCCACAAATAAATATTTTGTAATTTTGGTTGATGAGACTGAGGAATTTGAGGGGAAAATAAAACTACAATATGCTATTTCGAGTGGTTTGAAAGTAAATTATAGGGGTGGCTAGGTGGCGCAGTGGATAAAGTGGAGTCAGGAGTACCTGGGTTCAAATCCGGTCTCAAACACTTAATAATTACCTAGCCATGTAGCCTTGGGCAAGCCACTTAACCCCATTTGTCTTGCAAAAAAAAAGTGAATTATGAAAGCAGAATATGGGGCTGGCATAGCAGAAATAATGAATAGAATAGGAAAATTTGTAATCTATAATAGTGAACCTCATCAAAGAAATGAAAGAACAAGAGATTGGGAATATAGATGCATAGAAGTGAAGAACAATCAAAAAAAAGAGAAAAACTAATATTTTTGCTTCACTATGGAAGCAAAACATAGTCATCTTGAAGACAGAATATACAGAAACAACCCAAGGACCAAAAGAACACAGCAGGACAAAAACTATCCTTAACATCATAAGAAATGAAGTAATACAAGGGAACTGCCCAGAACAGAACATAGAAAATGAAATCGCATGAAAAGAATTTACAAATCATTTTGGGGGTTGGGTGGGGGACCAAGACTGAAAAATAAGATATATGTTTATCAATTTAAATCAGAAAAAATCTGCAATAAATCATGTGAAGCCTTCAAATTCAAAGGAAAGGAAATTCTAATCATATAAATTAATTCTGTACCCATTAGAAAACATAAAATGTAATGCTATTAATAATGCATTTTGAAAACAATGAAATTCAGGCTATAGCTCAGAATGATATATTCTGTAAATCTGAGCTGTACCAATCATGAGATAAAGAGGGACATTCAATAATGAAGGAAGAATGCTTGAAACATTGTTAGAAAGAAAATCATGACTGAAGTGATTTATATGCTTCTCAAGTACTTCAAACAATAGCAATTCAGGAGTAGTAAATATATGCAACAGTTGAGAATAATAATATCAAAAGCGTGGGGCAGAGAAAATACTAATAAATATAAGCTCCTTAAGGGTAGATCATTTTTGTTTTTGAATCCTCAATACTTAAACCAATTTTTGGTAATTGTAAACACTTTACAAATTTTTTTTCATTCATTTAGCAATCCAAACTTTGACGAAGTCTTCAAATTATCAGTCTTGTCAGGCATTAAGAATTGGCCATAACATGGGAACATACACAGAATTGGATATGTATAGAGGCATAAACAAAAGCAGAAACTCCTGTCAACCCAGTCAATGCAAATTTACATGAACCCTCATGGCATAGAATTAACTAGATGCAATTCAGTCAAAAGAGGGGACAGTCAAGGTTATATAAGAATAACATGATTGGATGGACATATTCCATCTGCTGTGGTCATCTGTCCCCTAGTTGAACCTTGGAGTGAAAAACATCATGGTTAGAAGAGTTTAAGAAATATAAAGTCCTTTGCTTACGTCATATTATGCTCTCATTTGACCCCTTTAATGTATGGTATTTATATACTAATGATTCACAGTTATTTCATTTGAGGCTTCCCAGGTTTTTAAAAACATTTATATTACCTGTACTGGTGACTAAAATATTTAAAAAATGGATTTTGAAGAGGCATGGTTAGATTTTTTCTTTTTTCCAAAGAAAAATATCAATACAGTATGTATATTTTCAAATCAGCTCCTAATCTTCTTATTCCTCCAGTAGTGTCTACCAGAAATAGATGATTCATAGTATTATGGGTCAATAAGAAAGGATCTGATTTCTAACTGACTCTTCTGAACCCAGTGCCTAGATCTCTATCCACTATGCTACCCAAAGCAATCACTAGTAATTCCATGTCAATTTAGAAGTTAATTTCTGTCAGAAAGCTCTATGGATTGACCCTTGGGTCTATTTTGTTTTATTTTTACCAATGGTTTACCTAAAGATATGCTTAACTAATACTTAGGTAAACAAAGCTGAAAAAGCCAACTCTGAATCAAGATTTAGAAGCTCTTGAAAGGCTAGAACTTTGAAGCAAATAAACGAGAAGAGATTTTAAAAGGGTACATTTCCAGTCTTACCAGTTCAAAAAACTACCTTAACAAGTCCAGGATGGGCTAAGCATGACTAGAACTGGGATGATTTAAAGGAAGTTCAATGAGTCAGTAGTGTGATACTACAGCCAAAACAGTTAATGCAGTCTTTGGTTACTTTAAGAACTACATGGTATTCAAAAAAGGGGAACTCATAGTTATGCTGTGTTCTACCTCAATCAGAATAGGAGAAAACTGCTTTGAGGAGAAAAGGATTAGTAGAAAGGTGTATGAAGAGGTATGTGATGGTAAGTTATATGGAAAGAGAATTACATTAAAAAAAACTCAGGCTTCATCTCATATCTCAAATTGACAAAAAATGAAAGGACAATGTTGGAGGTACTAAGAAGGAAAGGAACACCAATAAATTATTGTTCTTATTGTATTAAGTTAATTTATACTTTTAAGAAAATAAAATTATTGGCTTGTATTAATCCTCTCACAGCTTCTCCTCCTCAGGGGAAAGGAGGGGAAGGAAGGGAGGGAGGGAAGAAGGGAGGAAGGGAGGAAGGGAGGAAGGAAGGAAGGAAGGAAGGAAGGAAGGAAGGAAGGAAGGAAGGAAGGAAGGAAGGAAGGAAGGAAGGAAGGAAGGAAAAGGACAAGGAAACAAGATGAGAAATGATCTGTTTGGCTAAAAGAACAGAATTAATTTCCATCTAGATAGAAATTTCAGAAAATAGATTCATACTTGATGCAAGAAAAATTTCTCTAACAATTAGAGTATCAATAAGTAGAATATCCTTCAGAGAAATGGGTAGCTTATTTTTAATACCCCAGAAATTGTCAAATAATGACTTATTATTAAGGATAATGTAAAGGAGAATCTTGTTCAGATGAGAAATCAAACAAAAAGGACTCTCCTATCTCTGAAGTTCTGGAATTCTGTGACTAAATGTTCCCTCCCAGCTTACCCATGGAAGGGACCACCTTTTAAAACAGAGACCTGGAGGTAAACTCAACTATTGTCTCAGTTGATCAAAGTTGCACTATAATTCAGATATCAGAACCAACTTCTCAGCATTGCTAACAATGTAGTAGTTTCAACTTATCTACATTACTCTTTCTATATTGATGGAAATCATAAATCTATTTACATACATACATACATGCAAAGGAATATGACTCTGCTAACAGGAATGATGTGTTGTGTCAATTTCATTTCTGTGATTTATAAAATATAAACCAAATTTGGGCAGTGCATTCTTGGAGACATGACTTATCAGGAAACGAAAGTTATTTTCTTTTAATACCATGAATAAGAAGAAAAATCATGGAAAACAGATTAAATTCAATCTATTTCCACCACCATTTACTTATGCTAAAGTGATAATCTCCTGGCAACACCCTTTTGAGTATATACAAGATCCAGGATGAACAGCTAATAATAATAATAATAATAATAATAATAATAATAGAATATTTATATTGTGCTTACCATGCACAAGACACCATGCTAAGCACTTTATGACAGATATTATCTTACTGGATCTTCATTACAACCATGGGAGGTATTATCTTCCCTTTACAGTTACTAAAACAGAAATAAAGTGACTTGCAGGGGGTTACATAGCTATTAAATATCTGATGCCATATTTGAACTTGGGTATACCAGACTCCAAATATAGTATTATATCCATTGGACTATTTAGCTGCCTCTATGACAAAATTTGAAGACTATTCTAGCCCTAGAGATAGGAGAGGAATAAGGTATTTTATGATAGACAGAGTAAAATAAAAGATTGGGAGGTTAAAGTTTTTGGTTATTTGAAGAGATTAGGGTAAATTAAAGCTCAACCTTATTAATCCTTCCATTTTACTTTGATTTTATTGATTTAATTAAATATTTGTTTTACTAAGGTAAAGTGTCAATAAAGCAGAACCCAACACATATGTCTAAATATTAGTTTCCAAGTAGGAACTTGGAGCAATTGGAATGGTTAACTTTTTACCCTAAAATATAAATTCTTAAAATTGAAGACAAGGGAATCACATAGACCTAAGTTCCATTATATCATTCTCTAGGCTTAAAATGAGCTAATTATTATTTAAGAGTGTTAAACAAGCCTACCATTAGATAAACTATCAGAAAGCTTAAGGTAATGTGCAGAACCAGTGATTGATTGACAAGTAGTTACATTTAGGTTTTCCTCCTCTATTTTAGAGGACCAGGAAACTAATTATATTCTCTCACAGCACCACCTAGTGCTTATAGTCACCAACCTAAATATTCTCTCAACCCCATACTTCTACAACTTAAGACAGTCACTCTCTTTGAGGACAGAGTCAGCTCTGAGTTCCCACCCAGAAGCAATTTCTCCCTCATATTCACTTCCAAGTATTCTGCTCCTATATTCTACATATGCACTCCTATTCTTTGTCTCTTATATATTGCTCTCTCCCTCTCTCTTCCCTTCCCCTCCTCATTTTCCATTTTTTTTTCTTCCCCTTCATTTTTCCCTCCTCCCTTCCTTCTAACAGAATACAAAATAAAAAATACAGGATTTGCAGTCAGAGGATATGGATTTAAATCTTAGCTCTATAACTTACTAGTTATGAGACAGTCAATTAACTTCTCTAAGACTCAGTTTTCTTATCCAGAAAATGCCAGGGTTAGACAAGATAACTTCCCATTTCTTTTACAGTTTGAATTCAATGACCCTATAAGACCCTTTCCAACATCGGAGTTGATTGATCAGTCAGAAGTTTTTTCAAACTGATTTATTTTACTCTGTTAGACTTCGAGGAATGGGTAAGAGTTGCATCCCTGACATATAGATATAAATATATCATACATCTATCAAATATATGTTTAATAAATGTTTGTGCAATTAAATTGAATAAATGTGGATTGAATGAATAAATGAACACACAAAGCCATATTCTTCTAGTTCTTTCTCCATTGATCACTACAGTCCTTACATGCCCCTTCCCTTTCTGGGTATTTAAAAATGATAAAGAGGAACAAGAACACCTAGAACAACATAACAGACCCAATGAGGGCATATTTGTAATGTAGCAAAAATTGTACAAAGAGTACTAGGAAACAAAACCATTTTGCAACAAGCTTCAATTAACCACTCTCAATTGAACCCCTCTATGCCACAGTTTCCTCATTTCTAAAATAAAAGTTTAACTAGAGGACCTCTAAGATGTCTTCCACAATAATTTTTAAGTACTTAGTGTATGCAGAGCTCTGTATTTATGTTCTGGGAGACATACAAGATTTACATAAGAATTGGCCTCTATCTTCACAAAGTTGCTAGTAGTAATAGAATATACTCTATAACAGGAGCAATGCTGTGTATTAGTCCATTAGAGAATTACAGAACAAAGTGTTATGTGAGGTCATCCCCATAAGAAAAATGGTTATTACAGACTTGTGGCATTAGGAAAGATGACTGGGAGAACATGGTCTATGCAAAACACTAAATTAGACACTGGGGAAAAATAAATATTCATTTCTACCTGCAACCTCAGACTTTTTGTTTAATTACTTTATTCATATTAAAAGTTGCTATTTTAAATCTTCCCTGAAGAATATTGCTCTTGGCATTCAGGAAAAGTAAAATCAATTCTTGCCTTTGAAAACTACTAGCTGCAGGGACCTTGGCCTATCAAAACCTCTCTCATCTATAAAATAACATCACTTACCTCATAGGACTGCTATAAGAATCAAATAAAATAATAAGTGTAAAGTATTGTGCAAACCTTATAGCACTATATAAATGCTAGTTATTATTATTATTATTATTATTATTATTGCTTAAATGTTCCCCTCCTTGAAACCTCTGATAAAATCCAGACCTTACATGAGAAAAACAATTCTGCAAGGATACATCCACCTTTGATGACCTTCCTCCTCAAAAGAGTCAACCCTCTTTCCCATCTGTAGGCAAACTGGTTAGGCGATCCCTTCTGATAAACTCAAGCTCCAGATTATTGCTACATCTTTTTTTTCCTTTTTTTCTTTCATTCCTCTGTCCCCTAATGTTAAAATGTTAAAAAAAAAAAAAAACCTTTCTATGGTAATCATACCTGCTCCATTATAAACCCTCCAGGTGTAGGTCATCCCTTCTCTGCTAGCCAACACCCATGCTGGCTGTCTTCACACTGGGAAACCAGAGTACATCATGCCTTTGTCTGAAAGTATAGAATGAATAGGACACAAGGAAACCTTGGAAAGTCAGAAAAAGATTACCTTTTTTTTCAAAGGGGTAAGGGAAAAATGCCAAAAAATAAATCTCCTTCCTCAGATTTTCCTGCCTTTGGCTGCAGGTTCTAAATAACTTGTTTCTTCCTTGGCATTACCTGATATCCTTAAAGTCAACCAGTGATCTCTGTGGATCACCATCTCCATTAAACATCCAGATAGGTCATGGGTTTCCTATCCTGAGCACAACAGATATCCTCTCCTATCTGCTTTGTCCTCCTTACCATGCTACACCAAAGAGAGTTTAAATAGATTCATTTGCTTATTCTTCAATGTCTTTCTCCCTTTTAAGTAAAACAAAAGACGATCTGACCACTATCTTATGTACATCACAGGATCATCTTTCCTTTACATGGACTGTGAAACTTTTTTTTCCTCCTTTCCTTCAAGAAATCTTCCTATATTAGTTTCACCTAACTCTGACCCTCCTTCTACTCACATTTCTTTATAGTGAAAACTAGACAGGTTTCATTCATTCAAAAACACATTGGGGGGTGGCTAGGTGACACAGTGGAGTCAGTAGTACCTGAGTTCAAATCTGCCCTCAGACACTTAATAATTACCTAGCTGTGTGGCCTTGGGCAAGCCACTTAACTCCATTGCCTTGCAAAAACTGAAAAAAAAAACCCACATTGGAATACCAACTAGATTCAAAATATACTGTTGGATACATCAGAAATTAAGTCCTAGACATCAATAAATTGACAATAAAAAGGGTTGGAAGTGAAGGGGTTGGCCCAGAAAACAGAAATTCAAATAGCTACAAAGAAAAGAGAAACAGTTAAGAAGAAAAATCATTTCCTCCTGGAAGTGATACAAAATCACAGAATTTCACAGAAACCATCCAGAATCATGGGTAGAATCCCTTCCATATTTTCTCCAAAAAGAGGTTATTCAGAACCTCGTTCAAAGATCTCCAGTAAAGGCTGCATTCTGAGGCAGCTTGTTCCTCTTTTGGGGAAAGGTTAGCAATTGTTTTCTTTAAATAAGCGTAAATTGGCCTCTAAGTTATATCTACCCTTTGTGCCCGTTCTTATTTTTGTTTCTTTGTTTGTTTTTGCAAGCAATGAGGTTAAGTGACTTACCCCAAGATCTGAGGTCATTTTTGAACTCAGGTCCTCCTGAACTCCAAGGCCAGTGCTCTATCCACAGCACCACCTAGTGTTCTTATTTCTTAGAATTAAAAACAAATCTATTAAGGATGACCCTGGGAGGTGTTATAGAAAATGTACACCCTGATAAAAAACTATTGTCTGAATAAAGAGCAAAACATACTATGGTCACTTTTTAAAACTTTTTAAATTTTTTAAAACTTTTTTTCTCATTTTTTCCCCCTTAGCTCTAATTCTTCTTTCACAACATGATGAATATGATTGTATACCTTATTTCAAATTGCTCACTGTCATGGGGAAGGAAAGGGAAGAGAAAGTGGTAGAAAAATGTGGAACTCAAAAACCTGTAGAAGTATGAATCCTAAAAACTACCTTTAGATGTAATTGGAAATAAATAAATAAAAATTAATACTTAAACACAAATTGAATCCTTGGAGCACATAGGTGGTACAGTGGATAGAGTACCTGCTCTGGAGTCAGGAGGATCACAGTTCAAAACCAGGCCCAGATATTTACTGTAGCTGTGTGATCCTGCACAAGACACTTGACCCCAATTGTCTTCCAAAAAAAAATCTAATCCTTTCCCACATAGCAACTTTTGAAACATGTGAAAACTTTTTTTCAAACCTAAGTGTTTTCTTCTCCAAGAAGTTCCTTCTTCAACCATTCCTCATTTGGCAAGAACTAAAGGTCCTTTACAATTTTGATTGCCTTCTTCTATCTACTCTCCAGCTGAACAACAGTCCATCAACAAGTAATTGGTAAGGATTAAGTATTTGATTTTTGCAATTACCTGCTTGGTGGTCTCCCCTGCTTCAATTCTCTCCCTCCTATCCATCCTCTGCTCAACCATCAAAATGGTCTTCCTAAAGTTCTGACCATACCAAAAAATTCCAGTAGGTTCCTATTATCAATAATATTGAATACAAAATCAATTGCCATTCAAAACCATCATATACTGACTTCCAATTAGTTGTCTTATCCCCTCCCACATACTCTGCAATCCAGTAACAGTGGTTTCCTTGTTCTTCTTTTACAAAACACTCCATTCCCCCAAACTCTGGGCCTTTTCAGCAGCTATTCAAAATGCCCAAAATTCTCTTCCTCCTTGTCTCTGTCCTCTGGAAGTTCCTGGATTCCTTCAAGTCCTTCAAGTCCCAGGTTCAGCAAGAAGCTAGTCCTGATCTCTTTTAATGTTAGTACCTACCTTCTATTAATTACTTCAAATTTACCCTGTGCCTATTTTCTTTGTGTATAGTAATTTTCATGCTATCTCCCCTTTTAGATGTAAACTCCTTGAGAACAAAGACTATTTTCATCTTTCTTTGTATCTTCAGGGTTTAACATAATGTCTTGATCAGAAAAGGTACTTAAGAAATTCATATTCCCTTGACTAAGCATGGGGGATACAGAGAAAAGTTAAAACAACCCCCATCCCCTGCCCCCAAGGAGCTCTCCTTCAAATGGAAAAAACACATGCAAATAATTATGTCTGTAGGATCAGTACAAAGTAAATGAGAAGTAACCCTAGATGGGGCAAAACTAATACTGAATATGTAGTGGGAACAGAATGAACCCGAAGAGGATGGGATCTGAGCTGAACCATGAAGAAAGTCAGGGAAGCCAGGTGGCAGAGATGGCAAAGGAAAACAAAACAAATATGAAGGACAGCCAGTGAAAAGGCATGGAGTCAGGAGACTCCTTCATAAAATGTAGTGCCCAGAAATGGATACAATTCTCCAGATGTGGTCTGTCTCGGAGAGACCCTTGTGGAGCTGTCATCTCCTTGATCCTGGGCACTCTGCCCTTCTTAGTCTTCTGCCAGTCTTCACTCTCTTGGCTATAGTAAAAAATTGACTCAAATCGAGCTGGCTGTCTTTGAAACTTTTTCTTGGGTAAACTACAGTCTATCCATGCCTCCCCCACCTTCTATGTTCATGTGCAGATAATGTTTTTTAGCTCAAGTGTAAAACCGTAAATTTGTCCCTGTAAAATTTCATCTTGTTAGATTTGGATGAGGTTCTAGTCTGTCTAGATATTTTATAATATTAGCTAGTTCTAGAAAGATGGGGAGGTTTTTAGCAAGGGTTTAGGAAGGTTAAGAGGGGAGGTAAGCAACAAATGTAGGTCAGTGCAAGTGCATGTGCACACAAATGTGTTCAGGGGAGGTATAGATGTGATTCAAAAGATGGAGTAGGATGGGAAGGAGTGTGTATGTGAGGATAAATCAATGAGAGGGGTGTGTGGAGGTGTCTGTGTATGGTGTAGAGGAGGACGGCCTCTTCCATTTGATTTGTACCATTTTCCCACCTAGTGTATCTTTGAGGATGAGGTTTACTTCTTTTTTTTATCTGCATTATGGCCTTTTCTCCATTACATTCTTTTTTATTAATGTTCAAATACAGTAAATTGAATTCCAAATTTATTCCCCCTTCATTCCCCACTAAAACAATAAGCAATCTGATGGATTATACATATACAATCATCTTAAACAAATTTCCACATTATTCTTGTTGCAAAAGAAGAATCAGAACAAAATGGAAAAAATCCATGAGAAAGAATAAAAACAAATTCAAAAAAGTGAGAATAGTATACTTTGGGTTGCATTCATATTCCACACTTCTTTCTTTGGATGTGGATGGAATCTTCTATCACAATCTTTTGGAATTGTCTTTTATCTCTGTTTTGCTGAGAAGAACCAAGTCTATCTTAGTTTATCATCACATAATGTTGCAGTTAATGTATACAATGTTCTTCTGGTTCTGCTCATTTAATTCAGCATAAGTTCATGTAAGTTTTTCCAGATTTTTATGAAATCCATTTGCTCATGATTTCTGCTGAGTTCCAGTTATGTTGAGTCCCTTTCTCAGACTCCCTCAATCTTTCCCTAGGTGAGCATTGGAGGGACAGGAGACAAGGAAGACAAGTTTCTCCCTAACTACACCAAGGTCTCCACTTATTCACCAAAACACAAGTGCTTAAATATCCCTCCCAGTCTGTAATCTACTCCCACTCCCGTGGTACTTCATAAAATAAGGCTCTGGTGCTCAAGAACACCAGGCGATGATAGATTACAGTGCTCCCACACACAATAATTGCTAACAATTTCTTAGAGAATGGTGGCATTCCATGATATTTATATACTATAACTAGTTCAACCATCCCCCAATTGATGGGCATCCTCATGACTTCCAATTCTTTGTCTCCATAAAAAGAGCTGCTATAAATATTTTTATACATATAGGTGTTTTTCCTTTCTTATGATCACTTTGGGATACAGAACCTGTAATGGGGTTGCTGGATCAAAGTATGCATAGTTTTATATCTCATTAGACAGTTCCAAATTGCTTTTCAGAATGGTTGGATCAATTCACCACTCCACAAAAAATGCATTAATGTCCCTATTTCCCATATCCCCTACAATATTTATCATTTTCCTTTTCTATTTTTTTGCAAGGCAATGAAGTTAAGTGACCCTTCTTTTCTGTCTTATTAGCCAATCTGCTAAGTGTGAGGTGGTAACTCAAAGTTGCTTTAATTTGCATTCTTCTAATCAACAGGTGATTTAGAGCATTTTTCATATAATGATAGTTTTAATTTCTTCATCTGAAAACTGCCTGTTCATTTCCCTTGACTACTTATCAATGAAGAATGAGTTGCATTCTTAGAAATTTGACTCAGTTCTCTATACATTTTAGAAATTAACCCTTTTTTAGGAACACTGGTTATAAAAATTGTTTCCCAGATTTTTGCTTTCCTTCTAATGTTGGTTGCACTAGTTTTGTTTGTATGAAAACTTTTTAATTTGATGTAATCAAAATTATCCATTTTTCATTTTTTTGATGCTCTTCATCTCTTATTTGGACATAAATTCCTCCCCTCTTCATAGATCCAACAGATTAACTATCCCATATCCCCCTAATTGGCTGATGGAATCACCCTTGATGTTTAAACCATGTGTCCATTTTGACTTTATCTTGATACAGAGTGTAAGATATTGAACTATGCCTAGATGTTCTGCCATACTCTTTTTCAGTTTCCCAGCAGTTTTTGTCAGATAGTGAGTTCTTCCCCCAGAAACTAGAATCTCTGTGATTATCAAATTCATTTATTACACTTTCTTTTGTATAGAATCTATTCTACTGATGCTCTACTCTATTTCTTAGCCAGTACCAAATAATTTTGATGATTTCTGCTTTATAATATAGTTTTACAGCTGATACATTGTACTTTTTATTAATTCTTTTGATATTCTTGACCTTTTGTTCATCCAGATGATTTTTCTTATTATTTTTCTAATTCTATAAAATAATTTTGGTAATTTAATTGGTCTGGCACTAAATATATATATTAATTTGAGTAGAATTGTCATTTTGGCAATATTAACTCAGCCTACCCATGAGCAACTGGTATTTTCCACTTGTTTAGAAATGACTTTTTTTGTGTGTGAAAAGTGTTTTGTAATGGCATTCATATAGTTTCTGAGTTTGTATCAGCAGGTAGCCTCCCAAATATTTTACATCATCTACAATTATTTAAATAAATTTTCTTTTTCTATTCCTTACTGCTGAGTTTATTGGTAATATTGGTAAATGCTAATGATTTGAGTGAGTTTATTTTATATCCTTCAATGTTAATAATAAAGTTATTAATTGTTTCAAGTATTTTTAATTGATTCTCTAGGATTCTCTACACAATCATAATATTGTACCCATTAAACTACAACATTATATGGCTCTTCTCAGGAATACAATCATCAAAGAATGTTTCCTCATTGCCTATTCTTATTCTTTCAATTTCTTTTTCTTCTCTTATTGCAAAAGCTAACATTTCTACTGTAATATTAAATAACAGTTATGATAATGGGCATCCTTGTTTCATCCCTGATCTTAATGGTAATGCTTCTAACTTATCCCCTTTGCATATAATACTTAATGAAGGTTTTAAATAATTTTATCATTTTAAGGAAAAATCCATTTATTCCTATGCTCTCTGGGAATAAGTGCTATATATATTGCCATAAACTTTTTTTAGCATCTTTTGAGATAATCATATGATTTCTATTAGTTTGTAATTAATATCGTTAATTTTGCTGATAGTTTTCCTAACATTGAACCAGCCCTGTATTTCTGGAATAAGTCTCATCTGGTTATATGGTATTATTCCAGTGATAAATTACTATAATCTCTTTGTCAATATTTTATTTAAGATGTTTGCATCAATATTCATTAGAGAAATTGGTCTATTCTCTTCTTTCTCTGCTTTGACTCTTCTTAGTTTAAGCATCAACACAATGTTGGTGTCATAAAAGGAATTTTGTAGGACTCCACCTATTTTTCCAAATAGTTTAAATAGAATTGCAATTAATTTTCTTTAAATATTTGGTTGTAAATCCATCTGACCCTGAAGAGATTTTGATTTGATTGCTTGTGCAATTTCTTTTTTCTGAAATGGGGCTATTTAATCTAAGCAAATTTTATTTTTGCAAATATTTTCACTTAGATTGTCAGATCGATCAACATACAGTTGGACAAAATAGTTCCAAATTGTTCATGGTGAATTTGTGGTGACTCTACCCTTCTTATTTTTGATACATGCAATTTGGTTTTCTTCTTCCTTTTCTTTAATCAAATTAACCAAAAGTTTTTCTTTACTTTGTTGGGGTTTTTTCATAAAACCAACTCTTGCTTTTATTTATTAGTTCAATAGTTTTTTCAATTTTATATTAATCTTTCCTTTGATTTTCCTTATTTCTAATTTGGGATTTATTTGGAGATTTCTAATTTGTTTTCTTTCTAGCTTTTTTAATTGCATGCCCAATTCATTGATCTCTTTCTGTGTTTTATTTTTGTAAGAATTTAGAGATATAAAATTTCCCCTAAGAACTGCTTTGTCTGTATCTCATAAGTTTTGTTATGTTGCCCCATTATTGTCATTCTCTTGAATATAATTATTGATTGTTTCTGTGATTTGATGTTTGACCCACTCATTCTTTCAAATAAGTTTATTTAATTTCCAGTTAATTTTAATCTACCTTTCTATGACTTTTATTATATATAATTTTTATTGCATCATGATCAGAAAAAGATAGTAAAACAAGGGGAAAAGAAAAATAAAAGGGAGAGTACATGTTGGGAAGAATTAGTCAAGAGCAAAACAAATCAGGAGTGGGGATTATGAAGAACTGTTTAATAGGAAGGAAAGAAAAGATAAGAACATATGAATGAAGAAAACATTGGCATCAAGTATAGAGCCTGGCACTAAGCACACACCTATTCCATTCCTTTCTCCTACAATGTAAAGAGAAGACAGAAAATAAGAGAAAGGATGAAGGGAAATAAATAAAATTAAAAGTTTTTACACAAACAAATACAATGCAGTTAAGATTAGAAAGAGAATAGCTAGAAAAAATCTTGGCATCAGGCTTATCAGATAAAGGTTTCTTTCCAAGATACATAAAAAACTGATTCAATATATAAGAATAAGAGCCATTCTCTAATAGATAAATTGCCAAAGGATGTGAATAGATGTTCTCAAGCAAAGAAGTCCAAATTATCCAACGTTATATTAAAATATGTTCCAAATTGTTAATAATTAGAGAAATACAAATTAAAGCAATTTTGAGGATCTACCTGACTACCAGCAGACTGCCAATATTGAACAAATATAAAAGGAAAATGACAAATGTTGAAAGAACTGCAGAGAAACAAACACATTGATATACTATTAGTGGAACTGTAAATTGGCATAACCATTGACAATTTGAAATTGTGTACCCTTTGTTTGATGAAAACACTAAAAGAATTAATAGAAGAGGAAAGAGATCTATTTGTAAAAAATATTCATAGTTCTTCTGATAGTGGTAACAAACTGGAAGATAAGGGGGTACTCATCAATTGGAGAATGCTAGAAAATTTTAAGGCACATGAATTTAATAGAATATTATTTTCTGTAAAAAATGAGGGAGAAAGATTCAGAGAAAATGAGTATGGATTGAGACAGAGTGAAGTAAACAGAACTAGAAGGAAATTTATATTGTGTTAATAAAGTAAAAAATAATTTTGAAAGACAACAACACTGACCAATGCAATGTTTCATCATCATTCCAGAGGACTAGTAGGGAAGAATTCTATCTACCTCCTAACAGGAAGTTCATGGACTAATATGCAGAATGAAATACACATTTTTGGACATGCAAAACACGAGAATTTATTTTACCTGACTGATAATTAGAAACAATAAAATTTATTTTTTGAAGTGTTTTTTAAAGATGGTCTAATTCCATCATAACTTTCGAGCCTCTAATTTCTCTTTTACTGACATCTCCTATATCTAATGGAATTTCTTTGAAACTTCATAAAGATACAAGTAGGTACAAGATTGGCTTGAAAACATTAATCTTCCCCCAAAAGATGGAAAATAGAAAAAAGGAAAATTTTTGTTTTCTAAATACTATTATAATACTCAGTTCTATGTAAAAATATTATTTCATTGTACTGGCAGGTGGTCTAAAGGTATTGTTAACTGATTTAAACTTCAGGACAAGTCTGAGAAGTAGACACTATTATTATCTTTATTTTACAGATGAGGGAACTAAGGTCCACTTAGGTTAAGTGAATTGCTCCATGGCATATAGTTGACAACTAGGTAGCTCAGTGGATAAAGTCCTAGAGATAGGAGAACCTAAGTGCAAATTTGACCTCAGCTACTTACTAGCCATGTGACTCTGGGTAAGTCACTTAATTCTTTTTGCTTCAGTTTTCTCATCTGCAAAATGAGGTGGAGATGTAAATGGCAAACAACACCAGTATCTTTGCCAAGAAAATCCCAGATGGAGTCAGAGAGAGTTAAAACCAATTGAAATGATTCAACAAAAACTATAAGAGCAATTGAAAATTCATGACCATAAATACAAGTTTTGAAAGTTACTTAAAATTTCATGGAAACAAGTTCTTGGTAAAGTTACCTACTAAAATAATTATTGTTGATGATGCTATTAATGGCTAAAACACTATACTGGGAGTCAAAAGAAAGTGGCATTAGTTCTGGCTCTACCCCATATGACTTTGAGCAAATCATTTCACTCCTTAAGGCCCCAGCTCCTCATTTATAAATAAAATAAATTAAAATAAAAGGTTGAGTTAAATTCCTTTCAGCTCTAAAATTCTATAATCTTTAAAATCCACAAGTTGAGTGTCAATGGCTGCCCTTCCACCACATTAGTTCTCATCCATGTCTTAGGGCCCCAAAAGACCTTAGATTCCCCTCAGTGGAATGGAAAAAATGGACCTAGAGATGGTTAGGGAGGGGCAAAAAACCAAAAAGTCTAGCAATAGCCTCAGAATTAATGGCTTTGTCTATATTCTCATGCCAACAGGACCACATTAGAGGGTGTTTTTTTCCAACTGTAGACTTCTTAAGGGAAAGGGTTCACATATTTTCCAGAAAACTGACTTTACTCAACAATGTGCTTTAAAAAAATTATTATTCTCATCTGCAGGCACTTCCTGTTGGAGACTAGAAGTCATCCAAAAAAATTTTAAAGAAAGAAAATGGAGGAAACCCCACATTTGTTATAAAAAGAAAGGCATGAGCTACACCTAACCAAGTGGTTTCCAAAGTCCTCTAGTCAGAGCTGGGATTTCAAGGAAAGGGCATCTCATTGCACTCCAAGTTACCTAACTACATTTATCACTACATACAAACCACCATGGGAATAGTTACTCAGTAGAGAAGAATACAAAAACACATCTGCATTCTTTTTAATGGTCATCCCAGTATCATATCTTGGACTAATTCATGAAAGTTAGTCTGAGCACTTCATTGATCCCAGGAAGTCAATTCTATCCAGTCACATCCCAAGTCCCAAAGACTGACAACACCCCATCCCACCCCCAAATCTGCAGGGGTTTTTTTTTTATTGAGGCAGACATAGAAAACTGGGACACTACAAACATAACCCAGGCTAAGCAAACATAAAGTAATTTGAAATGCACTAATCATAGGTAAAAAGGGGCAGCTAGGTGGCACAATGGATAGAGTACTAAATTTAGGATCAAGTGTTTAAATCTGATCTCAGACATTTCCCTAGGCAAATCATTTATCCCTATTTGCCTCAGTTCTTTATTTGAAAAATGAACTGAAGCATGAAATGGTAAAACACTCTAGTATCTTTGCCAAAAAAACCAAATGTGGTCACAAAGCATCAGACATAACTGAACATTAAGAACAAATAGATAAACAACAGATAAAACTAAATGTGGTTAGAATTCCTTTAGAGTTAAGGACTGAACTCATGGACATTCATGCTAATTGTTTCTATATACATATCCTCCTCCTCATTTTGGAAACTGGGACTCAGACTATACCAAAAAATGAGTAGGTATCAGAACAAGGGATATATACTCTTTAAACAAAAATCAACATCATGGCCATTTGCTGCTATCATTTCCTTACATGAATCTAGATCTTGAAAGCATTGAGCAAAAATTTGGATAACTCAGAATGAATCCTGTCATCAATATGAACAGTATAATGGCAATTCTTGCTTGTGGCAAAATGTCCAGAATTAAAAAATAACTCAGGAAAAAAGTGCCTTCTTCAAAAAAACAAGTTAATCTTAGACAACTGACACTTATTAACTGTGTGATTCTGAACAAGTCACTTAAACCCAAATATCTATCAAACAAACCAAGTTACCTTGAAAAAAGAAAGAGAAACAAAGAATGATTGGGAGTTTGTTACCAGAACAGGGATTACAAAGAACACCATAGAAATGATAAGGAAAAAGAAGTAAAGGAACTGGATGAAATGGAATTAGAGTATAGAGAGACATAGCAGAAGAAAGGGGTTTTCATCTAAATAGAAATTACGGAATCAATAATTAGGAATTTTCTGTCCATAGATTAAGAAAAATACCAAATAGGCAGAAGCTTGTAGAATATATCCATCCAAGATTCTAATCAGAAAGTACAGATTAACTGGATATTTTTCTTCATTAAAATTCTAGAATTCATTCTACATAGTTTATGAGTTTTGAAAAGAAAGCAATAATAACTAGGATGGGTCATGCCATACTAATCTCCTTTCCTTTTTTTTTATTCTATAAAATTGTTAGACAGGTTCTTGGGAGGCTGCAGTTGATATGTTTTGATTTTTGTCATAATATATCTCATGATATTTTTATTGGTTATGGAGAAATGTAAGCTAAATAAATTCATCATTAGTTTAAGTAACTGTACCCAAGAGTATTGTTGAATATTGCTGTCAATCTCTCGTGCCCTTATATAATGACTGTGCTCTGTCCTTGCCTTTTCCTGTTCAACATTTTAAAAACAATTTTTGATTACATGTAAACATAAAAGCTGTACTAATAAGTCAGATTTTATTGTGAATCAGCCTAACTTTTTCTGAATCATCTAACAGGGAAATGGAGACTTCTGAAAGTATAACTTTATTTTTTTTATTTCATTTTCCAATAATCAAAAATCTCTCTCCCACCTCCTGCCACCATTGAAAAAAACCTCCTCTAACAGATATCCATTGTACATCAAGCTTTATTGACAACAAAAATTCACATTGATGATACTACCAACACCCTGGCCTCGGGGGTCCATCAACTTTCTCACCTTTCAAGGCCTCCAACTCTATGCCCCTCAATTAGCTACAAAAATGATCCCATCTTGGAAAAATACTTCCCTCTCTCAGACTCAAAATTCAGAAATTCCTCCTCTCTAATCATAATCTCTCTTCCTTCCACTTCTTCATTATCTAACTTCTCCTGCACTTGCTCATCACTGTCTTTGTGACTTCCTTTCTTTGAATTCTTCCCTATTATTTTAGCCTCACCCCTTTTTGAGATTCATTTCCTTGAGGACTTATGCCATGTCAACAAACTCAAGTAATTTCAAAAAAATTTAAATATCTTTCCCCTTGCTTTTTTGCTCTTTCTTACTGTTAATATCTTCTCAGTACTAGTTTAACAGGACTATGATTCATTCTAATGGAGAATCATATTGATTTACTTGTGTAAATATTTCTAATTCTTTTTTTATTGTTTTCATTCTATGCATTAGTAAATACTGCTTGGAGAGCTTTACTGAATACTGTTGCTTTCCTCTTTTCTCCCAATGTTGTTGCATGTCATTCTTACTGGTCTCCACAGAATCTGTATTTATAACATGACTTCCTCTCTACCAATTAATTTCATATCTTTTTCATCAGGTTCAGCACACACACACACACACACGCACACACACACGCACACACACTTGGAGAGTTTCTAAAAAAAAATCAAATCACCTAAAATTATTTAACTACCTTTTTCACATGTACTGAATTTTAAGATTTGAGTGGATGTTTCACCCAATGCTGAAACATATCAGAGGTTCATTTTTATATAATTAGTGATCAGATAATCATATCTATTGTGTATAGACATAATTATAACTCTTTCTGGAAACTAATCTTAATTAGTCTACTATGCTTTCTTTTAATTGTTAGTATAAGCAAGAATACATATAAACACACACATACCAGAATACAGAATTAATCTTCATAGTATCAAATGCTATAGAGAGAACAAAATATTAAAGTCTCCTCCCCAATTCCACTGCATTGTAATGTTCTTCAATTCAGAAATCTCATACCTAGAGCATTATTAGAAAGACAAAAGAGTACTTTTCAGGGATTCAGAAGATCTGGGTTTGAGTTTTGGCTTTGACATTTACCATCTATGTGACCTTGAGTAATCTACATAACTTCTCTGTGCTTTAGTAAATTTCAATTTTTTAAAAATTAGGACAATACTTGTATTACCCACCTTACAGGTTCTGTGTTAGGGGGCAAGTTATTGTTAGTGGTGGTGATGGTGGCAATGGTGGTGGTGGTTTACAGAGATCACATCCTGAGGTTTTTTAAATTGCTTTGGTCTTGACTTTATTTGGATTTATCCCACTTTTTTTAAAATAATATTTTCTTTTTTTTCCTAATTACATTATGTCATCTAGTAGGTTGCTATTTTGTGTTACTTTTATTTAATGAATCCATTTTATTTAATGAAATCATTGGGAAAGGATAACTATAAAAGCTAAAACACATTTTTATTAATAATATGAGTCCTTAATCCAATAAATAATCATCCTGGATACCACCATTCTGATATACCTGATATGAAAACAGATTTTATTGTTTGTTTTTGTATTTTGTTTGCTTCCTAGCACTCTACTTCCTATAACAGCTCCATACAGCCTACAGTGCACAATCACATAAGTTTCTAGTCCATCCATCCAGAAGTAACAAATATTGACAAACATGCTTTATTCTGGGACTATTGGTCAGTCTTTGACTAGTGTGTTTAAGCTGGCTGCTCTTGAGAGAAGACATGCAGTTCCACAATTGCTAATTACAGATTTCAGTTCAGATTTGTGGGAATACAAAACTAAAGAAAAAAGAATAGAATGTATACAAAAAGTATTCATGTGCAAATGATTCCCCTTTACCAAATCACATTGAGACCATCCAGGTTTCACAGATCCAAACTGAGGACAGAAGTATAAAGTTCCCTAAGTTAGCAGGAAAAATATATGATATTGTAGAGAGATTGCTGGGTATAGAGTCAGGGTCATGGATTCAAATTTCAACCTCCTCATTCATTATTTGTGCAACCTTAGGCAAATCACTGGCCTCTTGGTTTCACTATCTTTTTATAAAAAAGGGAGAAAGAATGATAGATACAACCTCTGAAGATCCCTTCAAGTTATAAATATGTGAAACAGATATCTTAAAAATAATCATTTGGGACAAGGGGGCAGGAAGAACTATTCCAAACAAAACTGAAAAATATTATTAGCATGTATTCAATTGAATATGTAGTGCTCTATCAAATAGAAATAAATGCAATAAAGTTTATATCTTAAACCTATTAGTATTATTTTTATATGAGTTAGACTTGATAACATTTAATGAGTACCAAGAGTTGACAGATGTAGGACCAGTAAGGTAGAATTCAATTATCTTTTATAGAACTGCTCCAGGGTTCAAGGTCTTCATTACATGAATAAAAAAAATTGTTTCATGTAATTCACTAAGCATTCTACTCAGAACTTCCTGACATCCCTCAGTCTTTCACCTATTCTGCTTTGCTTGTTATAATGAAAATCCATCATTCTTCCCTTCTTTTCCACCAATGAAGATTCAGTTTTTCCATATTTGATACATGTCTATGGTTGAAAATTTTATCACCTAGAGACAAATTTTACGTTGATCTGGCTCTGCATATAATTTAAGATGTTGTATAGTTCATCAGACTCAAAGTCTTGTCAAACTGAGTAAAATTTACCATAGCTAAAGATAAGCTGATGCAGCCTTTAACAAGTCTTTGACTTAAATATCAAAATGAAAAACTAGAATAAAATTTTCATAAAAGACCTACTCATAAAATTCTTGAGACTGCTAATTCTCCTAGGGAAAAATTGCATAAACCTGGCTCCTGCACTTAAGGAGTTCATTATATATTACTTGACACTCATAGATATAAATTTAATTGCAAATTTAGCTGAAATCTAGTCTTCTTGCTGTCTTTTCCAAATATTTTCCCTCCCCTAGTTTGTTTGTGCTGTTCCCCTTCCTAGAAATTCTCTTTCTGAGGACTACAATGACCCTAATTTTGCTGATTCCAAGGCAGAAGTCCATTTACCTTTTTTAATCCTCAAAATTTTTCTAACCACATGCTTCCCCTAAGAGCATCTCCCCTACCCCAAGTTATTTCAAATAATTCTGGAATGTGAAAACTACTACTTTATCTTTTTTCTCTCAGCTTTATAAAGACTGAGCTTTTCCTAATTATTTGTTGTTAGTTTCAAGCTCAGAAAAAGATAAAATTAAAGAAGGAGCAAATTTTTAATATTTCAAAGGTCAAAGGATTAGATCTCAATACACTGTTGATGAAAAGACCAGTATTCTTACTTCTATTTTCTCCATTCAAAGTAGGAAACCACCTCTCCTAAATGACATTTGTGTACTGTTATCCTTCAGAAGAAATAGTCATACTATTACTATGTACTAAAATGAGCATAATCACTCCTTTCTGCTCTCTGCAAGCCAATTGATCTGGATAATTTTTAAGCTGATATCTGTCAACTCCTGTTTTATTTGCATATGTAAGGTTGATAATGTAACTCAAGATTAATTAAATCTTCCCATCGTATCTTCATCACTTTTCTCTCTTCCTTTCTTTTTTCTACTTTTTTCTAAATTCTACACCCATCTCAAATTGTCTCGTCTCCCTGAAACTTTTCACCAAGGATTCTAAATTCTATTCATCTCTCAGATCATTAAAAGTATTACTTTACTAACATGTAATTGGACATTGTAGAAAAATTCTGACTCTGAAATAAAACTGGGAGTAAGAGGACCTACATTCAAATTCTACCTATGAAAATTACTAGCTATTGAAAATTACTAGGACCTTGGACTAATCATTTTATTCTTGGATCATAGAACTAGCTAAAAGAAATCTCAAGAGCTATCTAGTCTAAAAATCCTCATTTTACAGATAAGAAAACTAAGGCATGTCATCTATCTCTCTGAATTTCAGTTTCTTCACTATAACATTGGGCCATTATGCATTGCAAAAGATGATTCTGAAAAAAAGAGTTTTATAAACTTCAAGTACTTTCAAAATGAAAGTAACTATTACAATTAATAGTAATAAATAACATTTATTTAGTCTTACTTTGCACCAGTCTTATGCTAACTGTTTTCCAATTATTATTTCATTTGATCCTCACAATAATTTGGGAGGCAGGTATTATTATTATTCTCATTTTACAATTGAGAAAAATTGAGGCAAAAAGAGGGTAAGTGACTTGCCCAAAGCCACACAATTAGACCTCCTACTGAATTTTACGATCTCCACTCAAACCAATTCAAGAAACTCTCATTAAGCACCTGCTGAAGGCAACGAACTATTTGCCCTTCAGGGCGAAAAGGACCCTGCCTTCAAGAAGCTTAATTTCACAAAAACTCACCTCAAAAAGGGGTATAGAACACTCCTAATGAGAGTACTTATGACAATCTTTAATATGGTCCTTTACCCCTTAGACATAAAATAATAGGTAAGAGGCTTTTGCTTTTTTTCTAAAAGGAAGGGAAAGAGAAAGAAAGTAGAGTGTCTGAAAAGAGTGAAAGAGGCACTCCAAAGCATTTTTTTTACCATTCAGAACTGGGTAGCAGAAAACAAAACACACACTCCCTGCTCTGAAACTCAAAGTCTTTTCCAGGCATAAAGCAACAACAGTTCTGAAAACTTCTCTTTCTTTAGCCCTCAGGAAATCTTGGAAACAGAAGTGTTTCCATTGAACTTGGGCTTACCTGATGCTCCCAAATCAATGTGGCTGCTGGTAGCCTTGAGATGACTGGCCAGTCACCAAACCACTAATCATCATCATCAAAAATTTACTTTCTGATCCAAGATCATAGCCTAAATTCAGCTTGATCTTTACACAAAGAAAGAGAATTTCTTTTCTGGCTTTCTGGGTCTCATGTGTACAAGATCACAGTAAAACACATATGTAAAAGAATAGATGTCCATGAACAACAACAACATAAAATACTCATTACATTCTTTCCTTTGTCACAAATGCTTTCCATTAATGTAAAGAGGCATTTGTGTTAACCAAGATCACCCTTCCCTCCCCCACTGTGAAACACTCCTGAAGGCAACATTTCCACTTTACCATCTACCATTAGACTTGAAAAATCTCAACTCATTTCAATTCAAAAAATAATGATTGAACATCACTTAATAAGCTAATTTTTAAATGAATATGGCCATAATAATAATAATAATAGTTATTGCTATTATGTAAGCTGACAATTATAAAAAACTTTTTTTGAAGTAGGCATCAGACTTATACAGGAAACTCTCAGTGAGAAAATTCCCACTTCCAATTGATAAACATTTTTAAGTACCAACTATGTATCAGAAACTGTGTTATCAATTGGGAAATTAAAAAGAAGGTAAAATACAGTCTCTGCCCTCAAGGAGCTCATAATTCAATGAAGGTGACAGCAAGCAAAAAAATATAGATAAACTGCTTTATTCAGGATAAATGGGAAATAAGAGGGAAGGTCCTAAATTAAGAATGTTTGGGAGTCTTCCTTTAGAAGATGAGGTTTTAGTTGGGATTTAAAGAAGCCAGGGAAGTTAATCATCAGAGTATATAGAAGGGAGAGCATTCTAGACATGGACAGATGGAGAAAATCCTGGAGTGGAGAGATACTGTATCTTGTTCATGGAAGAGCCTGATGGTCAATGACTTGTCAATGGATTGAAGTGTATATGGTAGGGAGTAAGGTGTAAGAAGACTGAAAAGGTAATCGGGGATAGGTTATGAAGGGCTTTGAATACCAGACAGAGCATTTTGTACTACCAATGCAAGTTCTGCAACTTGATGTCTTGTACTTCAGTTATGACTTAAAAGAATTAGAGCCTACAGCAAATGGAACATTGGATTTGGAATTGGGAGACACAAGTATTTATCTTGTTTATGATGATTAATTGCTTTTATAGCAGCAGTCTGAACTCTCCCAATATTCCCCTCCAAATAACTTTAAAATAATACCTCATTCCTTTTAAATTGGAGAACGTCTCATTTTTGTAAATTTATATTTTAGAAATGAGGCCTTTTACTATTTTTGCCTACCTTTAGCTCAGTTGAAGCATATTAGATTTTGCTCCAGTCCTTTATTTTAACTCTGTGTGTGCATCTTTCTGTTTCAAATGTGTTTCTGGGAAACAACATATTGCTGGATTCTGATTCTAATACATTCTGTTATCCAGGGCATCTAGGTGGCACAGTGGATAGAGCATTGGCCCTGGAGTCAGGAGAACCTCAGGTCCTTTCTCTGATTAGAGAAAGGCAAAATCCAACCTCAGATATTTAATAATTACCTAGCTGTGTGACCTTGGGCAAATCACTTAACTCTATTGCCTTCCAAAAAACAAAAAAAGAAAAAGAAAAAAGCAATCAGAACCCAACAATATGTTGTTTCCCAGAGATACACTTGAAACAGAAAGACACACACAGAGTTAAAATAAAGGATTGAAGCAAAATCTAACATGTTTCAACTGAGCTAAAGGAAGGCAAGGATAGTAATCATGATCATGACAGAGAAAAAATAGACCTATTTAAAAGGAATATTCAGGGGAGCTACATTTTGCTAAAAAAATACCATAGACAATGAAGTAGTATAAAAAAAATCATAGCAAGTTTCTCTGACAAAGGACTCATTTCTAAAATATAAATTTATGAAAATGAGAGCCATTCTCTGATTAATAAAGTCAAAAGACATGAACCGGTAATTTTCAAAAGAAAAAAAGCAAAGCTATCTATTTTGTTTTTCAGTTGTTTTCAGTTATTTACAATTCTTTGTGACCCTTTTTGGGTGTTTTCTTGTCAGGGATTTTAGAATAGTTTGCTATTTCCTTCTCTAACTCATGCTACAAATGATGAAACTGAGGTAAATAGTGCTAAGTGACTTACTCAGGTTCACATATCTAGTTAGTAAATATTTAAGGTTGCATTTGAATTCAAGTCCTCCTAACCCTAGGGTTGGTACATTATCCATTGTGCTATCTATGGAGCTTATGTTATCTATAACTATTTCTATCTCTAGTTATTTGAAATCATATGAAAAAATGTTCTAAATCATTACTGATTACAGAAAGGCAAATTAAAACAACTCGAAGGTACCATTTCACACCTATTAGAAATGACAAATGCTAGAGAGGATGAGGGAAAATATGTATGTTAATGATGGAGTTATGAACTAATTCAACCATTTTGCTCTTCAAAACCTTTGCATACCTTTTGATCTAGCAATAGTACTACTAGGTCTATACCCCAAAGAGAAAAAGAAAAATGACTATATGTACAAAATATTTATAACAGCTATTTCTGTGATGACTAAGATTTGGAAATTGAAGGGATTCTCATCAATTGGGGAAAGACTGAACACACTGTAATTGTGATAGAGAACTTTTGTACTATGAGAAATGAGGAAGTGGGCAGCTAGGTGGCACAGTGGATAGAGCACCAGCCCTGGAGTCAGGAGTACCTGAGTTCAAATCCAGATTCAGACACTTAATAATTACCTAGCTGTGTGGCCTTGGGCAAGCCACTTAACCCCATTTGGTCTTGCAAAAAAAAAAAACCTAAAAAAAAAAAAAGAAGAAATGATGAGGGAGATAGTTTGAGCAAAAAAAAAATGGTAAGACCAATAAGAACTGATACAAAGTGAAATGAGAAGAACCAGGAAAACATTGTACTCAGAAACAGCAATGTGTAATGATGATCACCTGTGAAAGACTTGGCTAATCTGATCAATATAATTTCAAAGGACTCATAATTTTTTTTAAAATGCCATGTACTTCCAGAGAGATGAACTCTGAGTGCAAATTAAAATTTTTTCCACCTTGTTTTTTGCGATATGGCTATTATGTAAATATTATGTTTTACGTGATTTGACAAATTAATATATTTTTGTCTTCTTATGAAGTAAGAGTGACAGAGGAATGTGAGACAGAATCTGGAAGTCAAAATGTAAAAAAGAAGGATGTTTAAATTAAATAAACAAATTTTAAAAAGGAAAGTACATGATGAACTTGAAAGTGCCATAGAAATCATAATTAGTATTTTTATTTTAAATGATACTAAGAAATGTGCTATAGACAATAACTACTATTAGCTTTCCTGTCTAACCCATTTCTTAATAATCCACACTAATGGAGGGCTTCAATAGCTCCGGAAATCCAAACATTTCTATTTGTCTTTGGCTAGTGTGCTGTAGACTTCCCTTCCTCATTATTTGGCTAAGACCAACCTAAATTTGCCTGAGCATACACGGGCTCCTTGTAAGGGGAAGTGTGAAAAACAGCCTGGGTGGCAGAGTAGAAAGTGGGTCTGAGACTCAGCATCTACAACATAAATAACCTACATGTGGATAGCCAGGCATTGACTGTAATTATTATTGGAAAGACTAGTAAGAATAATACTTTCCACAGGGATCCTTCAACTAAAGATGGAAAGGAGAAATTGGATCATTCTTACAATGCCATGTGGACTTCTCAGAAGAAAAATGTTGGATGGTAAGAGAGGACAAAAAGATAATGACTGAAGAAATCAGTGCCATGATCCAGGAGATTTACTGGCAAATGTCCTAGCTCTTTGAGAAGTAGAGGTAAAGTGGGGGAAGAATTAGATTTGTTGACAGAAGACCTGGATTTAAATCTTACCTCTATGAGTTGCTACTCCTATGACCTGACCTGAGGCAAGAGGCTTCTTTTAGTCCTGTTTTCCTCTTCTATAATCTTCATATTTTGGAGAGTATGGTCTACAAATCCCATAGAAGTGAGAAATAGCATGGTGCAACAGAAATAATTTGGAGTCATAGCATCTGAGATCTAATCCCAAAGCTGCCATTACTACATAATAGATCTGGGGACATTCACTTAATCTCTGCTCCTTAGTTTCTTCTTTTGTAAAATGAAGGGTTTGGAACTGATAGATTCCAAAGTCCCTTCAAACTTTTAATCTCTGATCCCAGACATAGCTTACCTTATTGTCATATTTGGCCCTCCAGTTTCCATTGAGTCAAAAAAAAAGTGAAGAACCATACCATTGGTATCTGTGTTAGTATTTGAAATTTAATCTGACAAAGAAATGAGGAAAAATTTTAACAAGGAAGGCAGTCATCTTCCCCAAAGACAGCAGAAGGCAACTTTGATCTAAAATCTATCTCCTTTTTTTTTTTCATTTTCAATGATTTAGATTTGTTTCAAAAAATTCCTCTTGGAGAAAAAGATAAAATAAGAATTTCCCTTGATTGTAATGGTGTTAAAAGGAGAAGAAAAGAGTGGTATCAGCTCCATTTCCAGGCAAGAATACAGATTCAAATCCCCCACCCCCATGAGGGGAGAAGACCACTGCAAGGGTGAATCAGTATTTCCAAACTGTTCCAGTTGAGTGAGACTAGATGTTTTTGAGGTCTCTTCTAACTCTAAGAGTCTAGAATTCCATGAATCTAAGTTTTATAGAAGAAGTTAATAGGAAGTTACAGTCTGGAAATTCTGATTTCCTTGGAATTTAGGCCACCATTAAGTTACAGCATTGGAAGGAAGCTCAGAGTTCATCTAACTCAACCTATAACTGACCAGGAATCCCCTCTATGACAAACTTTATGTGAAAACCTAAAATGACCAGGAAATAAAGAATTTCCTATGACAGCCTATGTAATGGTTGGAGAACTTCCATTTAAGATATTTCTTATATCAAGCTGAGATCTGCCTTTATGATTTTCATTTCTTGTTCATAAATCTAACCTCAGGGGCTTACAAAGCAGATCTGGTCTCTAACTTACAGGGCAGACTTTTTGATGCTTGTGAACTGGGCATCTTGTCTCCTCTTGCCAAGGCTAGGTGTCCCTAGGATTCATTTGCCCATTCTGGTGTGGTTTGCTACCAAGGATCTTTATCATCCCATTTCAACAACTCTTCTCATAATATTGTCCATTTTTCCAATGTCTTTCCTGGAATATGAAGTCAAGAACTAAAAGTACATACATTAAATAAATAAAAAAATAAGGTAAATGAATGAATGAACATATATAAATAAATAATAAGAACAATAACAATAATTGCCAAATTTCTCCATTTATAAGATGCACCCTTTTATAGAAAAATTGGGGGTCTAAACACTAGGAGCATCTTATACGATGGTTGTAGATTTTTTTTTTTACTTCATCTCCCACTTTTTCACACTTCTTGTTTTTGCACTCATTGTTTTGCTTTTGTTACCAGTATATTAGGTTACATTTTGCCATGTTCTGCCCAGAAATGACTCAGAAAAGATTTTCGTACAGTGTTGGATTCAAGTTTAAAGTAATCCAGTTTGCAAAAGTAAATGGAAAACCTACTGCTGAACATAAATTTGGTCCTCCTCCAACTGAGAAAACAATCCAAGACAGGCTATGGGAAGAAGAAAACCCCCCCCCGAAAACACCACAGCAGAAGAAGGTCATGAGAGGCAAGTCAGAAAAATAGTCTGATCTAGAGAGGGAATTGAAGAGATGGCTTGAAGAGCAAAGGGCCATTGGAATTCCTGTGTCCACAAAGATGGTTCAGCAGGAGGCAAGAAGAATTGATAATGAAAAAGAAGTGACTGATATCTGAGGAGGATATAATTGGTGTTTCAGATTCATGAAACAGAATGGACTAAACATGCATCCACACACCTAACTTGTGCAGGGTGTGCTTGTGGTCAACCCCAGACCAGAGGTCAGACAGGAGATCAATCAGAGTTCCTTCTAAGATGGTGATTCGTCATCAAACACAGATGAGGATGAGATAATCATTGGAAGTTTTGACAGTAATGAGGAGTTATATGAATTTTATGATGAATAAAACTTGAGTTCAATAGCTTTATCTATTTTTTTTTCAAATTTTGGGTCCCAAAATTAAGGTGCATCTTATACACAGGGGAAATATGCTCACATTTATATAGTATTCACTAAATACCAGGCTCTATGGTAAGTACTTTACAATTATCTTCATTTGAACGTCACAATAAACCAGGAAGGTAGATAAGGAAATTGAGGTAAACAATAATTAAATTATTCACCCAGGGTCACATAGCTAGTAAAGGTCTGTGGATTTCAATCCAGGTCTTCCTGACTCTAGGTTCAATGCTCTATCAGTTGAACTACATTGCCCTGATGGAATAATCGTATTTCATTTTTAATAGCTATGACAGAATATTTTTCATTATATTAAGTCAAAATCTGTTTCCTTGTACCCTCCATCCCTTGATCCTAGTTTGGCCCATAAGCCAACCAAAGCACATCAAATACTTTCACATGGTATAATAGTCCTTCAAACACTTAAAGAAAATTATCTTGTTCCCCTGCCCTGCTTCTTCTTTAGCAGACTAAAATCACCTAGTTATTCTGGGAAACAAAGGGACAATGGGACTCTCTCCAAATTTTTTAAACCACATATAAATAAAACACTTCTTTTAAAAGCATTCTATAATTTTAGCAGTAATTGAAGTCATGCTTATGTCATATAGCCCAAATTATCTTTATTTTTCTTTTTAAAAATCAGAATATTAATCTTTCTTTCATCCTGGGGTTGATCTCAACTTCCTCTCCAGGATTTCTCAAAGATCACCAACAAAAGAGACTGAGCAATCTCTACTGCAAAGATTTTTGTAATCCGCATGGCATTTCAGAAAGATCTAGCTCTCTTGCCATCTGTCCACCTTATCTTGGCTTTCAGTTCCCTGCTGAATATTTTTTCCTTTATTGGGGAATTTGGCACATACCCAGGTGTTCTAAACTGAAGGTACCCACATGGGGTACCTGCTTCCAGGAAGATTGGAACATTTGTACAGTTGTCTATATCTCTAAATATACTGACTGAGGCACAATCATTTTTTCCAACCTAGGTTTAGTAATGAAGCAAGGCATCATGTAGTAAAATGAATAAGAAGCTAAAGGGCCACCTTCTCTTTTCCTTTAGGGCTTTTGCCCAGAGAAATGAGCTTGAAGTTCTGGTCTCACTTTGGTTTTGTTTTACATATCTAGATACTGAGAGTATTGTCCACAACTTAGAACTTGAACTACAGGGAATTTGCAGTGAAGATTCTTGACTACTGTTTCAAACAAACCCAAGGTGAAATTCTGAGAAAGTCAGGTGTTTGGGAGACAAATCAAGAGAAGCTTTGGATTTGGAACTGATTATATAGGAACAACTTGGAGATTGAGGGGGATTTTTGCCTCCAGGTTATGGAAGGGGAAGAGGTAATGATTATACGTTTGTTCTTGCTATATCTTTGAAATAAATATGCCTCTGGAAAAGCTAATATGTTAAGTGGGTAAATGATGGATCGCTAAAATGGAAGTTATAATAGACAAGCCCTTAAGAGTAATAGAGAACCCCAAGGAATAGGTGAAACCTGTCTTGTCGTCAGGCAATAGGAGTCAGAGAATAACTATTACATCAACAATACCCTCTACCTCTTATTCTAGGTTCCAGTTTTCTGCTGACCATAATTGTTCATAATTCTCTCTAGCAAAACAGAAGCTAAGATGAATGAAATAGTTTATGGAGGATTTAAGAAGGAAAATGAAGATATTTATAGCACTCATAGAAAGGTGCAAGTCCAGTACAATAGGAGATCAGTAATAATAATAATTGGAAAATTCAGCATCTTTTGGTTTATCCTTTTTTTTGACTAGACTGCTTAATGGTTTAGAGGACATTCTGATCATTGATCACAGAGCAAGAACTAGAAGGGAATTCCATGGTAATCTAGTTCACTAACTTTTTTATTTTATAGATGAAGAAACCAAAGGTTATTTAATCTGGCAAGAGAAGATGTAAGGAGAAACAAAAGTTCATTTATGTATTTGAAGAGCTGTAACAGAGAGGCAAGATTCATCTTGTTCCATTTGCCGTAGAGGACAGAACCAGTAATTAAGGGTAGAAGATGACTTTGTGACCCCATTAGGGATTTTCTTGTCATTTTCTTCTTAGCTATGTCCTTCTCCAGTTCAATTTATAAATGAGGAAAATGAGTAAACAGGATTAAGTAACTTGCCCAGGATCACAGATGAGTCTTCCTGACTCCAGACTTAGAGCTCTATCCGCTACTGAGTAATCTAATTGTGTACCTAGCTGGGGTGGAAATTACAAAGAGACTAATTCAGGCTGGCTTTCCAAAAAAACTTCCTCACAATGAGAACTGTCCAAAAGTGGGACTCATTTTACAAGGAGGTGGGCTACCCATCCTCAGAAGGATTTAAACAGAAGTTGAATAACCACAGTAGAGTAGGGGGCAGGTAGGGGAGGTTTCATGTATGAGTCGATCTAGATGGTCATGAAGGCCTTTTCTAACTTATAAATTCTATAATTCTACTATATACCCAGAGTAACATGAAACATTGAAAATTAAGACTTGAAACCAGGTGTCCTGACTCCCAATTCAGCAATCTTTGGCTTTGAATAGAGAGGTCTTAGTTGAAGCTGAAAGAACCGGGCTGTCTAATATACGTATGAGGTGTGAATATCAAATATACCTGTCAAATTCAAATGTTTCATTTATTAACTAGCTTGTGGTGTAGAAATGTAAACACAATTAACAAACTATTGGTGTAGAAATGTAAACACAATTAACAAACTAACTATCCTTTCATGCAGCTAGCCTTCTATCTTTAGCTATGTAGTTTGATTTTTGGTACCTGCTCTAAAGAATTACACTTGGGGGGGGGGGGCGGGGTAGGGAGAGAAGGGAAGAAAGATAACCAACATCTCTGCTGATTTTGTCCCTGTCTTCACACAGATTATCTCCATTTCTTCAAGGTAGTTTCTCCTTGTTTAAGGGGCAGCTTTGACCTTGGCTCCCCTTCAGTCTCTGTTACTTACATCCCACAGGATCCCAGGAAAACAAGTGATAATAATTGGTATACTTCAATTTACACCAATATTTAGAGCTCATAATTACCACCAATGCAATCCTGAAGTATTTTAGCATATTGTTCTTTCCATATACTGATTTTTGGTGATCATAGTTGCTAACTCTAATATTTTGCTAGATTGTCTACAAAATTACTGAATTAATTATGATCTTTTATTATGTCACTGGGTGAAGAGCAATGATGGAACAGTCAGAGGACCCAAGTTCTAGCCTAGTTAATCTAGTTGTAAGACTGAATAAGTCACTGTTTCTCTCTGAATCTCCATATAATATGGTTCCATCCTTTCCATTACTGCTTTAAATCTGCTATCATCAGAAAAATCACCCAATGACAAAACTACCTGGTGTTAGTGTTGATAAACTTCAAGGGAACAAAAAGAAATACCCCAGTTCTTAAAAGCACCATATATCTAATTGTCAGAACGGTGCTTAATGGTTAATGCAAATTTCAGGTTCATGTAAAAAACTATACAAAACTTCTCAACACAAAGTGTGCTGTTTGATATCAGGAAGTACTCCCTTTCCTGTGCTCTTTGACAGATCTGGCAACCTCCCTTGTAGGACACAAGGCTCTGAAATCATTTCACCCTCTTTATTTCAGATGTATATTTTCACTACCTACAAAGCACTTTAATCCTCTGAGATGATAAAGACAAAAAGCCATATACCAGAATATTGTTATTCATTATTAACCACCATATTGACAACAGGAACCCTGATCTCCGCCAAATCATTATATATTTCGTGGGGGGGGGGGGCACATTCATTTGGGAAAAGTCAGGAGGAAACATAGTGAATTTGTTTTTCTATATATACTTTTAAGCATGTGCCCCTTTTAGTCTTTGGCAAGTTTATAGGGTATAAAGAGGAGCAAAGGCAAACTCAAAATAGCATGCTTTAAGAAGCTGTCATACAAATTGGAAAGTAGAAGGAATATTAGACTGAGGGCAATAGACCTCAAAACAGAGACTGTCTCTTTACCTAGTTTCCTAGGGGCTCATATGAAGAAGAAAAATAGAAGAAATTTAAAAATTGGGAAAACATTGAACCCCAGAGCTGTTTGATGAGTATTGGGCAAATGACCACAGTCTATGGAAATGAAAATTTATAAAATATCTGGATGGTCATCATAAATTAGTCTTGCGGAGGGGACCCAGTAAAGAACCATGAATAGTTGTCAAAGGAAAAAAGAGGGTCAAGATGTCTTTGAATTGCCACCTGTGCTTTCAAAGGTAAAAAAACCCTAAAGTCCAGACAAAGGGTTGTCAATTCTAGATAAGAGTGTCAGCCTTTTCTGAAAAAAGCATATCACTTCCCCAGTTGAGGTCTTCAGTTGGACCTTAAGCAGGACTTGAAGTTGACCTCAAAGAAGCCTAGTTGATGGTTTATGGTAAGAACAGCCCAGAAGAGTGAGCTATCCAGCTGATACTGATATGGAGACAGCCCAGCCTAGTTCCCTGGCCCAGATGCCACACTCCACATCTAACTTTAAGCCAATTGGAGAAAAGTAAAAGATATTGAAACATCCTTCCCCTACAGAGAGAAGAGTCAAGGAGCTCTACATCTCTAGGACTGTGAATTGCCTTGACCACCTGTGTTCCATATACATATCAAAAATGGAACTTATTCTCATTCCCCAAAACCTTCCTCCCTTCCAAACTTCCTGTTACTACCAAGGCTGCTGTCATCCTTTCAATCACTCAGACTTTCTTGAAAGATTAGGCTGGATTTTGCAGGATAGTTGATTCTTGATTGTAATTAATTCAAGCTCTTTTGTCCTGCAGAATATCATATTCTAAGCCCTCTGATCCTTTAATGTTTAATTTTATAAGTCCTGTGTAATTCTGACTAGGGCTCCCTAGTACTTAAATTAATTTTTTTTTTGGAAGCTAGCAGTATTTTCTCCTTTAGCTGAAAATTCTGAAATTTGACTACAATTTTCCTTGGAGTTTTTATTTTGAAATCTCTCTCTGGGCATGACAGATGGTTTCTTTCAAGAACTATTTTGTCTTCTTGTTTTAGGATAATAGGGGAGTTTTCCAAGATAACTTTTTTGCATAATATTTTCCAGGCTCTTTTGTTCTTCAGGACTTTCAGGTACACCAATAGTTCATAAATTATCTCTTCTGGATCTATTTTCCACATCAGTCATTTTTTTAACTTTTTTTAAGGTTTTTGTAAGGCAAATGGGGTTAAGTGGCTTGCCCAAGGCCATACAGCTAGGTAATTATCAAGTGTCTGAAACCAGATTTGAATCCAGGTACTCCTGACTCCAGGGCCGGTGCTTTATCCACTGTGCCACCTAGCCACCCCCTACATCAGTCATTTTTATCCTAAAGGTTTCTTCTTCTTCTTTTAGCCTTTTGGGTTTTTTTGATGGATGCTTGGTGTCTCACAGAGTCATTGGTTAACATTTGTCCAGTTCTAATTTTTAGGGTTTTATTTTCTTCAGTTAACGTTTGTGTTTCATTTTCCATTTGGTCAATTTTACTTTTTAATGTTATGTTCCTTTTTTAATTTGTCATTTTTACTTTTAAAGGAGAGTTGATTTCTTTTTCCAATTAACTAATTTTACTTTTAAATATATTGTTTTCATCAGTCAATTTTTTTCTTAATTTTCCTATATGACTCATTTCTTTTCTCCATTTTTTTTCTTTTCTTCTTTGGTTTTGAAAATACTTTCTGAGCTCTTCCAAGAGCTCTTTTTGAATTTGAGACCCATTTGAAAACCTATTTTTTCTATTTTTATTTTCATTTTAATATATAAAATAACACAAGCATTTCCATAACATAGTTGAACTGATAAAAAAATGATTGCACATGAAACTACAAATTATTATGTATAGCATGCTATTTCTTTTAAATATATAATAGTTATGGAGTTTTCTTTTTTCCTTTTTTTTCTTCATATCCCCTCTCACCCTAGAAATGGCTACCATTAAGATACAAACATGTGCAATCTATTATATATATATATATATATATATATATATATATATATATATATATATACTATTTATCAGTTCTCTGGATGTAGATAGCATTTTTCTTTATAGGTCCTTTGCTGTTAATTTGGATATTAATAATAGTGAAAATGATTTAGTCACTCAAAGTTCTTAAAACAAAACTGCTGTTACTCTATACAATGTTCTCTTGCTTCTATTCATTTTAGTCTTGATTATTTCATGCAACTCTATCCATGTTTTTCTATAATCAATGAGCTCATCCTTCTTCATAACAGAAGAGTATTCTATCACAATCATATGCACAACTTGTTTGGTTAAGTCCTTAATTGATAGATACTCCCATAATTTCTAATCCTTTGCCACTGCAAAGAGAGCTGCTATAAATATTTTTATACATACAAGTCCTTTTCTTTTTTCATAATCATCTTTGAAAATAGAATGCCAATTTAATACAAAAATGCAAGCTTCTTGAGAATATAAACTGTCTCATCTTTGTGTTTATGTCTCCAACAGTAAACTAGCACCAACCCTAAGAGAGGAGGTACTTAATATTGTGGATGGATAGATGGAAGATTAGATCACTTGCCTCAATGTGTTATGGTGGTACCCCAATCCAACAACACAGAGTTAATTGACAATTCAGTTGACAAGTCAGGCCCAAGGACACTACTCACAATGGTAAATAAATTCTAAGACCAAAGATGCAAAGCAATAATGGTAAATAATATAATTTTTTTAGACCAAATATATAGAAACTGCAAAAAAGCAGAGGCCAAAATGCATTCCAGCTGTGTTAAGGGAATCACTCCTTAACCTGAAAATTACACAATCTTACTCTAATTCCAAATTTTCTAGTTCCAGATCCATGTAAACAAGATTTAGCCATGTGTCACAGAATTAATATACATTAGCTGGGTACCACTGCCCATCTCCATTTCTCCCTTTCCCATATTTCATTTAGATAAATCAAGCTTTCTTCCTCCTGATATTTGAACTATTATTCATTCACATATATTCTAGTCATTTCTTCAATTTTATCAACTTTTCTTTTAACTAGACATGTTTTCTCTTCATTTTCATCAGATTAGAATAAAAACAGTTCACCCAGACCATCTCCTCTCATTGAAAATTGGTATCCATTTATTAATAATATATTTCTTTCCGATTTTTTCCTCACCCAAAGAAATGTTTCACTCTTACAGACTTAGTGAAGAGTGTTCTATAAGCCTTCTCCCATTATTTATTGCATAGCAGCACTGATGTGGGCATGCAACCCTTTAAATGAGGAGAAAAGGCTAACACGTTTTGTTTCAGACTTGGGAGAACACACACTTACTGTATTTGCTCATAAAAGGACATATTAAATTTTAGCTCAGAATCTTTGAGGACATAAAGCCTATAGATTTTGGCAAGACCAGCCAGGGATATTCTTTAGTGTCTCTTTAAATCTTCCTTAATATAGGAATGACATTTAAAAGCCCCCCTTTTATTGCAGCTGGCAAGGTACTTATGATCATAAGAAGTCGCTTCCCTAGTAAATGTCATTTTCTCCTAACCACAAGGATATAATTCAGAAAGTCAAATTAAAAAAAATAGTGAAGTGTTAAAAGAAACCTTTGGGGACTAAGACCTGGGATTTCCCATCTAAAAAGAAAGGGGGGGATGGGGTGTTGGAGGGAGACATTATGCTGAGGGAGTTTGGCCAACAATCGAAAGGCCTGTATTTAACTTCCAAACTGGCTTTCCAGTCCCAACCTTTCAGATCAGAGGTTCCCCTGCCCCCCGTCAGCCAAGGACCCCTGCAGGGGAAAAAGAAACAAAGTAAAAACAGGTGGCAGGATCCATAAACTTAAACTACCTGAGATGATTCTGGTCTGCATTTTCTAGCAAGAGATACTGAGACAAAATAACCTACTCAAGGTGACCATGAATTACTGCCAACTTCTGGGTAGCCCTGGGTCTTTGCAGCTCAGCTTAGAGTTAACAAAACAGTGCTTCTTCCCATACATATTTGATCTGGGATAGATTCATTAGAATGAAGAATCTCTGTTCAGTTTCATATCTTGCTAACAGCCTCCAAAAATGTCTTTCATAAATAATATCCCTTATTGTGTACCCTAAGGCATTAAACTTTACTTTGCCTTGGTCACACCATCTCTGACATCTCTGGGGATAGTTCTGTATGCTTGCCACTTTTGTGCAAGATAATAGCAAACTGACTCTCATCCAAAAGAGAGTGACAAGGATAGTGTTTGGATATGTGCAAGGAAGGCCAGGAGAGATTTCCTCTGCTATGCAGATGAGCACTTTCTCTCGAACTTCTAGATTTAGAGTTCCCAGGGATTCTAAGAGGTTAATGACTTGTCTTTATCACACAGCCAATGTGTGCTCTTAGCTAATCCATGCAGCTTCTCCAAGAGTTAGTTGGGGTTCAAAATTCTAACTCTGAGGTTCAAGAAACTGAGGCTGTTTACTCTAGAGAAGAAAATTAGAGGGTGCCTTACATTTGTTAAGTGGAAATGAAGAGTAGGTTGGTTCTGCTTGGTCCAGTAAGGCACAACGAGGTGCAAAGGATAGAAGTTAAAGGGAGACAGATTTCTGCTGAATAGAAGGAAAATCTTTCTAACAAGGAAAGCTGTCCAAAGGTGAAATGAGTTGCCCTGGGAGAAATGAGTTCTCCATCACTTGAGATCTTCAAATGAAGAATGGATAATAACCATTTGACATGGATGTTTTAGGGGAAATTCATGGTTTTCTAAGAATAAGACTTCTTGACCATTTTTGATGCTACAGACCTCTTTGGCAATCTGTGGTTTTTTTTTTTTTAGGTTTTTGCAAGGCAAATGGTGTTAAGTGGCTTGCCCAAGGCCACACAGCTAGGTAATTATTAAGTGTCTGAGACCCGATTTAAACCCAGATACTGCTGACTCCAGGGCCCGTGCTTTATCCACTGCACCAACTAGTCGCCCCTTTCTTTGGCAGTCTGGTGAAGCCTGTAGAGCCCTCCTCTGAATAATGATTTTAAATACTTAAAATAAAAATACAGATATTTACAAAGAGAACCAATTATTTTTTAGATAAAGTCATCAAAATATTTTTTAAATGGGTCCATGAATTCCAAATTAAGGTCCTGATAGGGAATGGATTAAATGACTTCTCAGGTCTCTTCCGAATATTAGATTCTATAATTCTATACTAAAAAAAAGAATCCTTCCTCATGGGATGGCACTGATATAGAGCCCACCTTCTAACTCCTCTGATTTATAGGGGAAATTCCTAGATGTATAGTTCAGAGAGGGGAGGAGGGAGCCACTCCAAACTGTCCAGACTGCATGCTGGGTTAAAGAAGGTGTTGCTATACACTATGTCTATATAAATTATGGCAGAAGAACAGTACTGTCTTGGAAGAGCTTGGTGAGTCAGTGCCAGGGAACAGATAGTATTTGGAAGAGGTGGGAGTTTCCATAGCTTTTTCTCCTCCTCCCAAAGTATAAATCACAGTCTGAGCTTGCAGTCTGGCTTGTCCCATCAAATGACCCAGCTCCCTCAAATAAATACACAAAACTCCCACGGCCAATTTGAGTAAGGAAATTCTTCACTTTGACCCCATATCTAATTAGATTCAGGAGCATATTTCACATTCTGCAGGCTGAAACAAGCCTACAGTGACGTCCCAGCCCCTCTCTCTTACGCACATCTCAGCAGGAAGTCCCTAAACAGAAACTTAAAGGAAAAATAATAATAATTAATAATCCCTCCCGTGGAATGACTCTCCTCCACACAGGACCACTAATTTCACTTGTAAACATGTACTGACAGCCCCAGAAGGTTGAAGACCACACTGGAATATATTGGTATCAGTTTTCCATGCAACTGACCTGAGACATGCATATTGGGAGTGAAGGGAAAGGGCTGTGGTCTAGAATAGCATTATCATAGATTCATGTCCCTAATATTGTCTAATGATTTTGAGATCATTGAGATCATTCATCACTTTCCCACACTGTCTTCTTGTACCAAGGAAATGAAGACTTCAGGAGAGGGAGAATACAGAGTTGAGTAAAGATTGCTCTTTCCTTAGAATTGCTTGCCTTATTCCTTACCCTATAATCTTCTTGTGGATAGGGTAGACATCTCTAGTACGATTTACAAAGGTTCAAATGCCCTGAAGTCTCATTCCATTGACCTGACATTCTGCGGAAGATTTCTATCATTAGAGTAAGGTCTTATGGAATAGGCATTTACATATAAGAAACTTGTATCTGGTTTAATCAATTACAAAGAGACATCATTAACATTTTGGCTGGGATTACTTTAGCTGATTAATTAATTCATCACCTATAGTCACCCACACTCATTTCTGAAGCAAAAGGATCCTAAATAATTAAATACAGATGTAAGAAATATTGGGAGCAAAGATTTGAATAATAAGTCCTCCATAATGTGTGGGATATGGACAACCAGAGTATACCTTTAAGTCACTGAGCACTAAGGGACAAAGAGGGGATACAAGAATTATTAAAAAGAAGATTCCCCAGACTCTTTACCTGGGGGTTATCTACCAGCCAATCCCCAAAGCAAGAGCTACTCAGGTAATCTTTGTTTTTGAAGTTAAAATTCAGGAATAAGAAACTCTTCTCTCTTGGGTGGAGACTTAAACAAAGCCTTTTGCTTCACTATGCTTGTCTGCTGAAGGTCCATTAGTGGATCTCAATTAAGGAGGAGAAGAGAAGGTGAAAGTGGCATTGCATCCACTGGGCTCTCAGGATCTCCCTGAAATTGTGATCTTCTCAATTATTATATAAATAGCCCAAACCAACTCATTCATTTGGGGGGCATCATCCATCAGTGAATCCCTTCCTGAGGGTGGAACTAAAGGATGACTACAAATTAACCAATTCATCATGGAGGAGGTAGTGGGGATGTGGGAAGAGGAACAGTTCTAGTTTCTAAAACTTTATCAGTGGTTTTTATTCTTCTTGACAAGGTGTCACTGGATATTTTCAAGGTCACACAACATTGTAAATTCATTAATCAATCAAAGAAATCCCTTGAATCATCCCTTGTACTTAAATATTGAATTATCACAACCTTTCTGACCTCATTTGTTTTCTTCTCTCTAGAATAAAAATCATCAGACCTTTACATTTTCTGAACTGCTATAATCAGTTCAGACTCTGTCTTTTTATTCCCAGGATGCCTTCCCATCCCACAACTGAAACTATTTTACTCCCCTTTTGATAAGACATTAATAAAATTAATGCTTAAAAAAAGATAATGACTTTGGCAAATTTTGCTCCCCAGATCAACTGTAATAAACATATGGAATACAATATAGAGGAATATGAGATTTTTGAATAGGAAAGTACTTTTGAGATCATCAATTTTATTCCCTTCATTTTACAGATGAAGAAATCTATAAAAATTGAAACAAGTCTGTTACATCTAAACATCCACAGAAATGAAACTCGCAGATCTATACCCCAGATCTCCAGGTACTGATTACAATGCCTTTTTTAAATTTTTAAATTGTTTTCTCCTTTTTAAAAGGGGAGGAAAGAGGTTGGCACTTAATATTTTCAGCTCTATGATTTCATTTTACCCTCTAACATCGTTTTGGTAGATAGGACAATGGGTCATTGCCTCTATTTTAAGATTAACTGCAACTCACAGAATTAAAGTGACTAGTCCAAAGGTCACAGTTATTTAACAATTAAATTTGGATAAGAATTCTGGGTTCCTGGATTCTAATACAGTGAACTTTCAAATTTTCCTCTGAAATTTCTGACTTTCCATTAAGCAAATAGATCTTAACTTTATGTGTACTACGGCAGAAACCTGTAGGCCTGTTCTCATAATAATGTTTTTAAATGCATAAAATGTAGAGGATTACAAAGAAGAAAAATGTATACAAAGTATACAAAAATGTATATAATTATATATATATATATATATATATATATATATATATATATATATATACACAAGTGGATGGATGGATGGATGGAAGTATAGAATATGTGAAGCAGAACCTGTTCACCAGACTCCCTGCATTAAATATTTGGGATGGAGGGTTTAGAAAAGGATTTCTAGGGAGAGTAAGATTATAGAAATATAGCGGGCCCATGCCTGGAAGGGTTCCAAGAAGTCATTTAATGCAACTTGCTCATTTTACAGGCGAGGCAAATTAGATTCATGTGGATGATATGGTTTACCCAGGTTCACACTCTTAACAAAAAATGGCATCTAAGATAAAATATAAAGTGTTCATTTTACCAAAGAGGTAACTCACAAAGACAGAATTGAGTTTAAATTAACCTCAATTCTCAAGCTCCCAGCCCAGTGTGTTTGACCTTAAGCCAGGCCAATTATTTCTCAGGGTACGCTCTCTTTGTCTGTCTTTCTCTCTCTCTCTGTCTCTCCATATCTATCTGTCTATCTCTCTCTTTCTTTTCCTCTGTTTCTGTCTCTCTCAGTCTCTCAGAAAATGCAAGAACTTTAACTAGGACTTTTTGGACCCAGGGCTGTTTGCCTGAGGACATCCTCAGTTGAAATATCCACCATCCTAATAGAGGAAACATTATAATTACTGCTGTTCCTTTATCAGTGAAATCATAGTCCAAGTCCCTTTTGGAGATTCAAAGTAATTTAGGCATGGAGATTAAGAATATACTTCCTGTTAGGGATGATAGTTGAATTGATGAACTCTGAAAGAAACCAGGAATTCCTTAAGGTAGAGATAAAGAAGAAATTCTTTTCAGGCATGGAGGCAATTTGAACAAAGGTACAGAAGTGAAAGATGGGGTATAATATTTAGGGAACCACCTGGAATCATAGACTGGAGTCAGATTGTGAAGGATTTTAAAAGGCAGGCAGAGGATTTTGCATTTAATCCTAGATGCAAGAAGAAATTTCTAGAACTTCTTGAGGAGGGGAGAGATTTGGACAGACTATGCTTTTGAGAATATCAATATGACTGCTATGTGAAGGCAGGATTAAAGAGAAGAGAAACCAGAATCAGAGACATCAATTAAGAGGCTCTTGAAATAATCCATTTAAGAGATGGTATAGAGCCTGAATCATAGTAGTGGCTATGTTAATAGAAAGAAGGAGATATGTGCAATAAATATTTTAGAGGTAGAAAAAGACTTGTCAACTGATTGGATATGAGGAAGGGATGAGAAAAATCACTTGCCTCATTTAGAAATCTATTGAAGTTGGGAGACTGAGATTCATTTGTAATCTCATATATCAGAGAGGAAAGTAAGTATCCAATGAATAGGGAATAGCTGAACAAATTGTCACATATGAATGTCACATCAAAACAAAAGAAACTAGAAGGAAAGTGTGTTGAGGAATCGAGGAATGTTGGGGGGAGAAACATGGCATATGAATATAGTAGAATATTATAGTACCATGTGAAGAATTTGTAGAAGCTTGGGAAGATTTGTATGAATTGGTGCAGAGCAAAGTAAAAAAAGAAAACAATTGAAATATGACCTCAACAATATAAAAGAAAATATCATTGAAAGACTTCAAAACTCTAATCAATGCCTTGTCTAACTGTGACTTCATGGGACTCATGAGAAAGCATGCCTCCCACCTCTGAGCAGAGAGGTATTACATTACAGAGGTGCAATAAAGCATACATTTTTCAAACATTGTGCTTTAAATGGTTTTACTCATACATTCCTTTCTTACCAGGGAGAATTATTTGGGGGTGGATGTGTCACTGGTAAGTAAGAATAAATTTTGAAAAAGTAAAGAACTCCAGTGAACCATTTTAAGAGAAAGATCCGATGGGGATTGGGGAGGAACACAAGCCAAACACATTATGAATTGTGTTGAGATTAAATCATAGTCTTAGATTAGATAAAAGCAAATGAAGGAACTGAAAGGAAAGACTGAGAGCCTGGGAGGCCTAGTCTGCACATGTCCTGATGTCTAAGGTGGGACTCCCAATTCTGAGCTGCTAGATCCTTCTCTCATGTCCATAGTTACTTGAGCTGGTAGCATAGGGTTTAGAGAATCATCAAGTTGCTTATACCCTCCAAAACTACCTCTCCATCCTTCCTATTGCCAATTTAAAGTTAGTGCTCTGTGAGTAGAGCACATATGTTTCTTTGTATCTTATTCCCAAACAAAAATATTGCTAAGTGTTTGGCATTTCTTAATTGACAAAAGAGCTAAGTACCTTGTTTATATCTATGTGTCCCCTAATCTGAACCAGTTTATGCCTTTGCACTGGCAGTTATGCCTAAAGTTCCCAGCACATTTTCAAATCTATTTGGTAACTTTTTTGAAGCTATGCCAAAAATTAATTAGGATAAGATGAATATTCATTCCTCTACTGCCTCTAATTCATTTCAAGTGGTGTCGAATATTCCAGATGAATGAGAACTACTCTTTCCCTCTGCTTTGGGTACACAACCTCAGAAACATAGTCTCAAGTTCATCTGGCTGTACCACCAGTTTCTCCAGCTGCTATATATTTGCTGATAAACTGAGCTAAACCAATTAAGTCCTTGTAAATTGAAACAAAGATTAGAAACTGATTAAAAGGGAAAATTAACTGACCTTCAATTTATTTTGTCATCCATTTAGATAAAATCTCAGCTTCCAGGTGGTTGCTCAAGACTTCAGAAATAAATGAGATGTACCAAATCTCACAAAATCTAAAATAAGTCTTTATGAGGTGTGAGATTATGAACTGATTTTCCTTTGCTACAATTCCCACCAAAGGGTTTTATGTGGCTTGTAACTCAAATGTTTAGTCTGAAGAACTTAGGGAAGGACTGAATCCTCACCAGCTTTGAACTGAAGCAGCTTTTTAAATAGTTGAATCACCTTGGTGTGTGGGCCCAAGCCTATAAGACTGCACCCTTGCCCAGAAGAAGAAGCTAGACCTTCGAGGAGTCATCCATATAATGAATGTAGAGTACAAAAATGACATACTTCAAATCTCATGGAGTTTTCTTTTTTTTTCAAGGTCAGGTTCTCATTTGTCTCTAGCTTTAGATTTCATAGACCACTATACATCTATGACCTAGTAGCCTCCATCAATGATTTCCAAACTCAGCAGTGTGTTGAATTCTTTAGTCGGGCAAACTTCCTTTTGGACTTCTGGTGGGAATCAAGGGGAAGTAGAGATAGGATTAATAGAAAGAATGACTCTAGCTTTAGTGAAACAGCAATAAGATATAATATATGCAAATTATGATGCCCTGTCATAAAAAAAGTATTAGCAATATCATGATATAAATATTACCAAAAGGAGAGAGAACAGCCCACAAACTACCCCAATAACCCTTTAGGACTACCATTGGTCCACAGAACAAATCAAGAAAATCACTGGACTCAAGAGATGGCAACATGAAACATCTCAGTTCACATGCTAATCTATGATGCTTTCACCAAATTAGTGAACATCTTAGTTATATTTGGGGGATATATATCATCACTGGACAGAGCCAAGCATTTTTTTTTTGCATTTGTGACAATTGACTTCAATGTATTTTTGTGCCAATGATTTACTATAATGAGGGATGCTAGAGTAGAAATAAGTGTGTGTCTATGGCACTCTACATATGTCTAGTGTCTATGAAAGGAAGAATGTAATGTCTTTGAAGGGAAGAAATAGGGAATAGACTAGAAAGACTAAGTTGGACCCAGAATGTAAAACATCTTAAACTCTAGGCTAAGGCAGTAGTAACAACAACAAAGACTCACATTCATCTAATACTTAAAGGTTTGCATAATTCTTTCCTCACAACAGAACCTGTACAGTGGATTGATAGAGAGCCAAGATGTCTTTTGAACAGCAAAGTGACATGGTAGACCTGGGCCATAAATAGAGTTTTCTGGAAGTCATTTGGAAGATAGACTAGAAAGGGAAGAGACTAGAGAAAGGAAAACCTTAGGAAACAAAGCAGTTTCTCCTAATAGTCACTAAAAGTAAATTGGTGAGAAATTCCCAAGGCAATCTCCGATTTCCAATGCATTCTCATTGCTTACTGTCTTATTTGGTTTGCACAACTGTCCCATTCTCCACTGTTATAGTGTGCATTTATTTGGAAATTTTATTGCTTAGATTAGATTCTGCACTTATTGAATTAAAGTCAGTATGATTGATTCAGGTCAACAACCACTGCTCTGGATGATCTCGAACTTGTCACTTCATTTCTCCGTCTTTCTGTTTCACATCTATAAAAAGGAAAGGATTGAGTTAGAGAAGTTCTGACAGTCCTTAAAGTTCTATAATCTAAGTATTTATCAAGCACCTCTGTAGTATACAAAGATAACAGATGTAGAGATAAGAAAATCCAAAGTATGTACTTGCAAGATTTATTCAGGGGAATTTCTGATTAAACTTAATGCATTTATACAGTAGTCAGATTTTGTCTGAAAAACCCCTCCCCATAGAGTCAAACTTCTTTACCATTTTTGAGTCATAGATCCCATTGACGTATCTGGTGGTGCCTAAGAATCTCTTCTCAGAAAAAAAAATTAACCACTTGGTTATTTAAGCTAAGTTCAAAGATTCTGCTATAAAGGGAATAGACATGATATTGGTACCTCCCTAAGAAGACAAAAGACAACTCCTAAAGACAACTCCTAAATAATTCTCAATATCAGTAATTTCATCTTTCCTACTCTTTGAAACATTTTTATTAAAAACACTGAATCTACTCTGGTTCTATATGGGAGGAGCAGGGAAAGGGTATATTGTCATATAATTTCAGCATGTTCCAAAATGAAGATAAGCTTCTTTCATGTGGATTTCAATCTTATTATTCTTGTTTCTCCTCCAAGTCCAGGAAGCAAGATAGATTAAGTCAACCATAGTACTGATTCTATTTGCCTTTCTACTAGTATAAACTTTACTACAGACAGCACATTTTGGGGAAGGTGTGTGTGTGTTTCTTAAAGAGTTTTGGGTCCAACACTAGGACCCAAGATGCAAAGCTGAGTCTTCTCCTCCCAAACCCAAAGTAATTTTTGTGGATACTTCCAAAAACAGTTCCTTGATGACATAGGTTTTAACACAATTTGTACCAAGGATATGGAAAGATATTTATCACACTTCTTTTTCAGATGTGGAAATTCCAATCATCCACTGAAAATTAAATGTGGTGAAAAAAGCTGTTTTCAGCTCATAAAGTCATTGTTGTTATTTCAGATTTTTACAAGCACCATAAATGTACAGGGTGTTGACAATATCTGAAGTAGGGCCAAACAAATCAAGTTCCTGCCCCAAAGAGCATACAGTAAAAAAGTAGGCACAACCCAGCATCAAAAAAGGTCTCAAAATAAACACCCTAGCATTGAGTCATTACAAGGAGAGGGGAAGGGGAAGCAGGAGGGGTCTCAGATGAGGAAGAAAAAAAGGAAATATCCCCCTGTGGAATTAGGTGAAATATCTGAGAACAGTCCTGAATATGCCATAAGGAGTCAAAATGGCTTGTCCAGAAAAGCATTTTCTCTAAGAAAGTTACTACTTCTTTGACTTCCACTTTCCCAGCAATTAAAAAAAAAACTTAGTCAATCTAGGGCAATAAATCAGGAGTGTACGTGTATAATACCCATTCGTATGTGTGCATGGACTCTGTAGATATAGAATTACCCACCCTCTTCATCATCAGTCACTGAATTGAAAGCCTAGAAAATGCCCTAATTAGAAGGTGCAAAATCCTCTCTTTCCATGGAAGAGAAAAAAAATAAGAAATTTTTTCAATGGTTGAGGTGCTATAAAGCTTGTAAATAAATCAACCCAAGAATAGGGATGTGGGTTCACAGCATTATCAATCATAAGCAACCCACTACATGGGGGGAGAAAATATTTTCTAACAGTCCCCAGAGAGCAAGATCTTATCACAATTGCTTCCTGCCAGAAAATGTGGATAAACAAGCACAGGACAAGGCCAATACAAGACCGGTTGGGAGACCTTGTTTCTTGTTGCTCTAGGTATCAAAATAGGAAGTAAACAACTCAGAAACAGTGCTGAGAATTGGCTAGAGGAAGTCCTGCTTCCGCTCCCCTCTACCCGAATTTGCTCAAATGGCTTATCTTTCATCCTCTCACTCCAGGACTCAAAGGGCCACAGCTCCTTTGCCTAGGGGGTCCTTTCCAACATCTGACTTCTTCCTACCTAGCTGATCTCTTGGCATCCCTCTGCTAGAAAAAGAAGGGAGGGGATCCTTTTCCCTTTCCCTGCAAAGAGATCCTGAAGCATGGGTCATGGAAACGTATGCCTCACTAAAGGGAATGGGGGGGGGTGGAATGACCCCGGGAAGCAGATTAGGTTACTGGCACCACCCACACAGGCCCTGCCATGACTGAACTACTAGTTTTCCCTTATATCTCCTTCCTTCCTCAACTTTTCTAACCTTTGTATTGAAGTCAACAAACACCAGAGTCGATGCCAATTTGATTTTTCAGTATATTATCAAATTATTCATAGAATTTCTTAACCTCCCACAGCACCCAATATATTGCTATACAAGTTGCAATTATTTTCATAGTGGCCTTTTTGCAAATATTTAGTAGGAGTAGTAGTGCAATACATTTTGACAGAAAGTCACATAAAATAATGTTTCTTGATGTCTCTGGGTATATGTTAAAATGCACTCCAACAACTACTTTCTTAACCTTGCCAAGTAGTACCTATGAGCTATAATCTACACACTTTATTTTGCTTTCATTGTACTAAGAATGCCAAGATTAAAATAATTTAGCAACTCCTGCAACAAGTCCATTTGTAGGCAATTGAGCAAAAATTTCACAGAGAATCAAGAGACAAATAAAGGTTTATAAATGGTCTCAAGATTTTGTGATTCTTATCGTCCTTTATCACCTTTTCCCCTACTCTATCCCTATCAAGGAGGAAGCAGGTGGGAATCACATAGGATCGGGGGTCATTTTATGTATTTCTTTTTTTTGTTTATTCACAGGTTGAATTGGCCTAAAAAGTTTCATCATAGGGAAAGTCTATTGGTAATGTTATTTCTCTCTATAATTAAGCAATTTGTTCTGCCTTAAGTTTTAATACTGTGATGGTAGATTCTTCATGGACCCAGACTCACCTCCACTCAATTAGACATTAGAGAGAGAGAGTCTTCATACTGAGAGCAATCTTTACCTGAATCAACTGTTTACTATTCAGAATTAAAATTTTAAGAAATGAAAAGTGATAATAAAAATAACAAAAATGACCAAAAAAAAAAAAAACCCATGTCATGGAACTGAAACTATTCAGTCCTAAAGCATTTAAACAAATAATTAGCAACCAAAAATTTTAGGTGGACAATATAAATTGACTCTACAATTTTATCCAGAAATTTAACCAATGCACAAATTTCTATCTTGCATTAAGTAAGTAATCCTCCTTTCTCACTACTTTTCATTTCAATTCAGTTCAACTATTGAGGACTTATTTTTTCTCACTTTCACTCTTACGAATGTTTTTTTTACATCATTTATATTTATAGATCACTCCCACTTCATGACAGTTCTCCTATAACAAGGTAAAACAGTTAAGAAAAACTAATACTACAGGGCCCTCATCTGAAAGTGCATGTAATGTTCCAGATCTATAGCATACAGGGATAAAGCAGCTCCCAAAGTCTGAAAGCTATATGAATTCAGTCAAAAAAATGTCAAAAAAAGAAACATTGAAAAATATCTGTGTCAAATAGATTTATTTGTAGAACAAAGATATTTTACAAATCAGGACCAAGACATCAAAGTGGAAATTATAGAAGATTAGTGATCAATATAGTATAATACAAAGAAATTTTGGAAATTGTGTATCACCTCACTGAAGACTGAAAAAATACAGTACTACTTAAAAGGACATAACCTGGTAGCTAAAGGTAGTCAACAGAAACTGAATATATTTCTTGAACTAAGAAATGACAAGGGGCAGCTAGGTGGCCCAGTGGATATAGCACCGGCCCTGGAGTCAGGAGTACCTGAGTTCAAATCCGGCCTCAGACACTTAATAATTACCTAGCTGTATGGTCTTGGGCAAGCCACTTAACCCCATTTGCCTTGCAAAAAACCTAAAAAGAAAAAAAAAAAAGAAATGACAGATCCTCATACTGAAAACACAGGCCTAAGTAGTCTTGAACTATTGTCCACAATAACCCGAATGTAATAGTAATTTTAAAAAAACTTGAGGCGGCTAGGTGGCGTAATAGATAAAGCACCGGCCTTGGAGTCAGGAGTACCTGGGTTCAAATCCGGTCTCAGACACTTAATAATTACCTAGCTGTATGGCCTCGGGCAAGCCACTTAACCCCATTTGCCTTGCAAAAACCTAAAACAAAAAACAAAAAACAAAACCTTGTAAAAACATTTTAATATATGTTATCATTTGAAATATTAAGACTCTCCATATGGAACAAAAACCTTTCCAATTAGAGGGGAGGGAGGGAGGGAGGGAGGGAGAGAGAGAGAGAGAGAGAGAGAGAGAGAGAGAGAGAGAGAGAGAAACATTCACTCAGTGGAAAAGGGAACAGGATAAGGAACATATGATTCCTATTGTCTTGCCTGCTATTAGAGTTGTATTAAGGATAATTTCAGTGACATTACAGAGGATGAGATTCTTCCTAACATGCTATTTTTGGCAAGGCAAGGGGTTAAGTGACTTGCCTGAGGTCACACAGCTAGGTAATTATTAAGTGTCTGAGGTCAAATTTGAACCCAGGTCCTCCTGACTCCAAGACCAGTGCTCTATTCACTGCGCCACCTAGCTGTCTCCTAACATTTTTATTTGACTACTCCCTAACTCATCTCTTTTACTGGAGATATTTTCTGTGAATCTAAAGAAAATAAGTTTTCTCCCTAATGTTTACATTGTTTTGTAAAGCAGTTGTAGCTACTTGCATAAGAATTCGTAGAACATTAACTAAATAAGAATAATAATCTATCCTTGTACCATTTCATTTGGACTGAAATTTTACATGAGAGGAAAAACCACTACAACAAGAATAAGCCCCTCAAAATCTGATTCATATAATATGGAGGACAGACAGCAAAAGAAGAAAATCCCAGCTGGAGTTCTGTCTAACAGAGATTTCATATATTCTGATAAATGTATAGCACCTGTGAGGGACCGAAGAGAATCTTTAAATGTTGATACATCAGGCTCTGTTGGTACCACTGCTTGGTCAGTATTATACAACTCTCATGAAAGTCAAAAGATCTGAACAAGCAGTTTTCAGATGAAGATGTTGAAGCTATCTATAGTTATATTAAAAAGAGTTCCAATCACACCAAGGACCAGACCCTAATAGTGTATAGCCAAGGGTGCCTGCAAAAATAACGGAAAAGAAGGGGCACATAGAGGTATTGGTGTCTACTGGAGACCAGATCATGATCCAAACATAAGTGATATGCATCCTGAATGACAGACAAACCAAAGCTAGAAGCAGCTATCAAAGGTGTTAAGCAAGCAAAGACCCAAGGTCAACCTGGTTGTGTGCATAGTTAACTAACTTGTCACTAAAGGTAAGAATGACTGGATTAACACCTGGAAAGAAAATGGCTAGAAAACAAGCAAAAAATTGAAATGTTGTCCACAGAGACCAACTCACTAAGCTGGATAATATGACTTGGGATATGAATTCTGAGTGGAAGTATCTACCTGCTAGTCCAAAAGTTGAAGGCAATGCTGCAGCTCAAAAATTAGCAACAGAAGCAACTTGGAAGAAGTGAGAAAACATGATCAATACTCACAGATAATGAAATTTAAGTTAGTGTTCACTCTGTTTAATCTTGCAATATAATCTCCAAATCATTTTCTCTTTACCTTCCCCCCAACCACACTTGTCTTGGAGCTGTATGTTCCAAGGCTATCTTTTGTCATTTCATATGCTTTCTCAGTTTTTCTATATGCTATTTTAAATTTTTCTTTAATAATACAAGCCAAAAACAATTGCATACTACAAACAACTGTAGAAATTATGCACATATATTAATAATAAATAAGAGAAAGGCAGATAGTTTTACCCAGATGAACTCTGACTTTCTCAACTCTTGCTCCAAACCCTAGAAACCAATCCAGTCTACATGATTCCAATCATGAATTAGGTGTATGGTAGTCATCGACTTTCCTTCAGGTAGTATGGACTGTGAAACAAACCTTTCTATCATCCCTAACACTGCTTTCTAAGGACTTCCTGCCTTTAGCTTTTACCCTAATTGGATGCCCTAAAGTTTCCCACTATCATCTGACAATCTAAAGATGCTTGCCTGGACCATTCAATCTGCCTCTCTGGTGCATTCGTAGGACTTTTAGAACTTAGAAATGTCAGTAGGTGAACTCTCTTAACATGCTATCCTTCTTCCTCCTCTCCCAAATGTGAACTTGACCACAGGCTTTCTTTCTCTAGTTGTTGTCCCTAGTGTTAAGTACTTTAAACTTAGTAGGAATAGTAGTTGAATAAATGCCTTTTCATAAATTTTTCATGACTCCCCAACCTTTCTAATAAGTGTTATTTTTTTACTTTATGAAGCAAACAGCTCTTTCCACGTAAGAAACTTCTTAAGGATCTGACAAAGGTAGGAAAAATCAGCAACGAGGAGGGATGTTAGGAAGAGATCCAAAATGAGTGTTTGTTGATATTATTTTCAATGATGATGTTGAATATTTCAAAGTTAAAATTTTTGTTTTTTCTTTTCTTGGTAAAATGTCCATTACTTTTCCAATTCTAAATATTAGTTTCTCTTAGAAGATTCTTATAGATTCTGGATGTCAAAGTCAAATAATTAACTTGTTCCTGTTTTAAAAAATGTTCTAGGAGTTTGAACAAAGACCAAAGACTATTACCTTTAATTTTTTTTTAAAAAAAATTATCTTATTATGTAATTTTGCTATCTCTTATACTTTATTTTTCTTCCTTAAGGATATGATTTCTCTCTTATCACATTCAACTTAAATCACTCTATCCCATAGAGACAATGTGAAGACTAACAGACTGCCTTCTGGGGGGGGGGGAGATTAGGGGGAAAATTGTAAAATTCAAAATAAACAAAATCTTTCTTTAAAAATTATAAAAAGTTCTAAATCACTTATTGATTAGAGAAATGCAAATTAAAACAATTCTGAGGGACCACCTCACATCTATCAGATTGACAAATATGCCAGCAAAGGAAAATGATAAAGGTTAGAGAAGATATGAAAAAATTTGAACACTAATGCATTGCTGGTGGAGTTGTGAACTAAACTAACTATTCTGGAGAGCAATTTGGACCTATACCCAAAGGGCAATCAAATTGTGTGTACCTTTGATCCAGCAATACCACTACTAAGTCTGTATCTCAAAGGGATCATAAAAAAAGAAAAGGACTCACATATAACTAAAATAATTATAACAGCTCTTTTTGGTGGTGGCAAAGAATTGGAAATTGAGGGGATGCCCCTCAAATGGTAAATTATTGAACAAGTTGTGGCATATGAATGTAATAAAATACTATTGTTCTATAAGAAATGATGAGCAGGCAGAATTTGGAAAAATATGGAAAGACTTGCAAGAACTGATGCTTAATGAATTGAGCAGAACCAGAAGAACACTGCACACAGTGACAGCCGATCAACCAGGAGAGATTTAGCTCTTCTCAGAAATGCAAAGATCCAAGAAAATTTCAAAAGACTGTGAAAGAAAATGCTAATCAAGTTCAGAGCAAGAACTATGGAATCTGAATTCCGATTGAATCATACTATTTTCCATTTTTGTTTCTTTTTGCTTTTACTTTTTCTTAACTTTTCCCTTTTGTTCTGATTCTTCTTTCGTGATTGTTTAATGTTTAATATGACTGTATATAAATTAATTGGGGGAGGAAGAGAGGAAAATTTGGAACTTAAAATTTTTACAAAAATAAATACTGAAAACTATATGTGTAAATGGAAAAATGCTACTAAGAAAATATAAAGATTACTCTTGACTTAAAAAAAATCTGAGCTCACTCCCCTTCCCAAGACAATTATAAAAAGATTTACACTTCTGTGACAAAAAGCAGCAAGAGAATTGATAGGTATAGTGAGACAATATTATAAAATGATAAAATTCACAGAAATGGATTTATAACAATGAAATTTCACTTCACAAATCAATAATTAAATTGGACCAAAACTGTATATCAATGGATTTGTCAAATTAAACTGGAAGTGGTTTATCCCTAGACACAGCCTATGAAATGGTTGAATCCAGGAATGTAATCTAAAGGCATTCTATCAGTAATATCCACATAAACTAAATCATGTTTGTTGACAAGGAAGTTTTGAACAAATGACCAAGTTATACAAATTTGTTTACTAACATGAATAGGTTTATAATAGCAATTAATGATAAGATCATTGCTATCAGAAATTACAAAAAAAAGGTTAGGATTGAAGAACCCAGACTTACTGATCAATGAAGATTGTGAATGGAATGATCAAGATAAAGCAACATATCATGATGGTTACAAGAATTAATTATCTCCCAGATGTCTACCTAGATTTATGAGCAAATAGATAAAAATCACAAACTTGAAACTCTCTAGCATTAATAAACCAATAGATGATAATTTCTCTAAGTTTTTGTTGTTGTTCTCTAAATTTTGTTGTTCAAACATATCTAACTCCTTGTGACCTCATTTGATAGAGGAGTGGTTTACCATATCCTTCTATAGCTCATTTTACAGATGAAGAACTGAGGCAAAAATGGTTAAGTGATTTGCCCAGGGTCACACAGCTAGTAAATATATGTATGTTTATGTATCTACTTGTTTCTAATGATAGATATCTTTAGGGTAGGTAGGGGAAGGGAAAAAAGAAAAGGAAAAAAAAATTACATGATAACTTTGTTGTATATTTATAAAAAATAGTAAGTTGTACATAAAGAGTTATCCAGGATTTGAGATGATAGACTTTGTGAGAAGAATAACAATTAATGATTATCAGTTAGACTTATTAAAGTTTTAGAAAATATATTTATTAGGCAGATATGGCAAGAATTACTATTACAAAAACAACCCCCCAACCAGGACCATATTCTCTGCTTGTACATATGGTCCCTGGAGACAGTGAGTTCAACTTTAGAGAATATATGTGGGCAGGGGTTAAATTTGCAACTCCTGATACTAGAAGTCCTTTTGCTCCTTCAAGAAGTCTTCTTGAAGTATTGCTTAGGTATAGCTTTCAACTAGGCATAATAGTTGGTTCCCTTTTTAAAGTATCCTAATTCTGCCTTTCCTAGATATGTGTGTCTTCGATGTCCTTCAGCTCTTAGAAGATACTACTTAGAAGATACTTAGAAGATACTACTCATCTCTTAGAAGATACTACCATTACTGCTCCAGGACACTATTACCTATGGTGACAGAAACTGTAGGAGCTGGGTGACTTTAGCTAGGCTCACTGCATCTGAAAGATGCAATTTAAAACTATCTATCTGTGTTATACATGTGTCCAGAAGAGCATCTGATTCTTTTAGCTACTTACAAGAAATTTTCTGTGTGAAGTCATCTGCCTTTACCTATGATCAAAACCTTTCAAATTCACTAAGGTTTTATTTTACTGAGTGAGTGATTGAATCCAACAGGTTGACCCCTGGTAATTTTATTAATTATAGTAGGAAGGCATGAATACAGAGTGAAATAAGCATTACACTATGCATAAGTCAAAACTGAAGTCTTGTAATTACAGTGATCAAATTTTGCCTTGGGGAGGTAGAGAAACGTACCTCCCTCCCTTCTTTGCTGAGACAGCAAACTTTAGATACTGTATTCTGTAGAGACTGAAAGATTCAGTCTGTTAGTTTCGTTAAATCGATTTTTTCCTCTTTTATTGTTTGTTATAAAGGACCGTTCTTTTAATACATGCAAGTAAGGGATATACCAGCAAATGAAAATATTAAACAAAAGATATCAATAAAAATTTAATAATTAAAAATATTTAATTGAGTGAGAAAGGAAGAATCTATTTCTATCATTCATGTAAAATACACCCTGGATTTTTGAGTATTATTCAAAGTACACACACCATAGTAATATTTCCTAGTTGAATAGTACTTTACAAATCACAATAGTTTGATGAGGTAAGTAAAAAATCTATTATACTTATTTCACTAATAAAATTAATCTATAAAGGAAACAGCAAAAATGTACATTAAAAAGTAATGAATGGGGGCAGCTAAACCAGTCCTGGAGTCAGGAGTATCTGAGTTTATATCTGACCTCAGACACTTAATAATTACCTAGCTGTGGGGCCTTGGGCAAGCCACTTAAACCCATTGCCTTGCAAAAACTAAAAAAAAAGTAATGATTCCTTCAATTAATATATTTTCATTCTTCCACTATCTAATTAAATGCTAAGCATTTTATTTTTTCAATGTCTTATTTTCCAGAGAATTTCTTAGTATATTTAATTGATCTATCCTTTTTAGTAAAAGGATTCTGGAAACAGGCTTCCTGGTGGGAAAATTCCATTTAATTCAGGTTAAATTGGGTAAAACCAACTAGAATGAAATTTTCAATTAAATCAACATTGTTCAAGTAGTGAACTTCAAGAATAAAAGTTTGGAACCTGTAAAGTAATTGTGGGAATTCAATTATCCTTTCCATTCAATTCAATTCAACAAACATCTTTCAGACATCAACTATGTTCAAAGAATTGTATTAGGTTCTGAAGAAGATTCAGGGAGATTCAAAATTAAATAAGAGATTGTTCATTTCTTTATGTGGTTTATATGCCGCAGTTTTCTTGCCATGTAAAATAGAGACAAAACAATTATCCCTGTCAATATTTCACCAGGTAGTTGTGAGAATCAAATTTTTGAAATTTATAAAATGCTAAGAGACATTAGTGATTAGAATTGATTTAATTGATACAGCGAACTCTCAAATATAGAGTATGCCTCTAGTAATGCAAGTTGGCACCTTCTCTGCAACTTATAGATTTAAGACTTGCCTGGAATATTGAGAAGTTATGTGACTTGGCCAGAGTCACATAGTCAGTATTTCTCAAAAACCCATCATCCCAGGACTACTTGGCTCCAAGACCAATTCTGTTTCCATTATACAACATATTCCTGTATTATCATTTATCACTATGTCTTATTCTCAACTTTTTTGATGATCTGTTATTGTTGCTCATCTTTCATTTTCAAAGAGGACAGATGAGATCATAGGATGATGTCTTGACTTGCATATGAACTGGATTTAGAAAGACTGTTGCAAGACAAAAGTCAAGACACCTGGTAATGACTTGGGAAAGTGGATGACCTGGGTGTCTTGGATGTCTGAACAAGTTTAAATGCTCCTCTACCTTCATGGCTATTGGTACAAATTGTTCTAATTCAACCATTCTGCCAAGAGAAGTTTTCACTCTTGGGGAAGACATTTCTCTAACTCAATGAGAGATTTGAGGCATGTCAATTATGTAATTCAGAAAGAATTGATCCTGGGACAAGTTGCTGTTGACCTCTTTTTCCTTCTCTTCTGACTAGAAATAGAATTGTCAGAGGAAGCAGTGATTTGTCCATCACTGAAAGCCTTCAAGTGGAAGCTGATTAATTACAACTGAATTGCTTCTGAGGTCCCTTCCAACTTGAGAACTTGAAAAATCAGTGTCACTTAAACAATACAACTTTATGATACTCTAAATTAGTCCTAAGGACTTTCAGACAAAGATGAGGAAAGGGATATTTCCAGATTTGCAGATCCCTTTTGAACAATGAGGGTTTGGAGTTCATTTGCATTTGGCAAAGGGTGGCTTCCTGTTTCTTAGAAGCCAACGTTGGTAGGAAAGTCTTAGAGGGCTTCTTGGACACCAGGCTATTCTGTCCCAACAATGACTTAATGAGATGTCTAAATGGACACAAAACATATGGATGAAAATATGCAGGAATTTGAAGAAGAAGGGAAAAGCACTTGGTAAAAAGAAAGTAGGAAGGTTTTTAATGAAAGCCAGTGAAAGAAGTTTGACAAAACTGAAGTGGGACTGTTCTCCCATTTCTCCTTCAAAAGGGCAAATTCCATCTTTTTTTTTTCAACAAATACCTCCAGTTACAAGATTGCAATGCCAAAGAGGAGAGAAAGGTAAGAGTATCCATATAACTGGTTGTGAAGTGACCTTTCTTGTTGTTTGGACATGCATATTTTGTGCTTAATAAAGTCTGTGTTCTTTTCCAGACTCTAAAGGGCAGTTGAGAAATACAAACAGTTTAGTATAAGCTGTGTGTGCCAATCAGGGAGATCAGCCTAATCAGACAGCTGGGTCTTCTCCAGATCTTACAGTGTTGAATAAACTAGACTTGTTGATCATCAATTACTATTCTGTCTCTCAGTGACCAGTGCCAAGTTTATTCCTCAAAGTCCAGGAATAGTCAAATCTTTTGCCCAAATCCCATCCAAGGACAAACACATTCTCTTTGTAACCATGTTTCCTCTAGAAAAACTGAAGAAAAGATTTCAGGCAAGGTATTTAGATTTGAGGGTGAAGGGGGGGAGGGGAAAGGAAAATCATAGAATCCTGTATCTATGGATACAAAGGATGCCAAAACTTATCCTACATTCTCATTTTGAAAATTTTTTTTAAATCATGTTCCAAGGAGGTTGAATGTTCAGATAGGTAGTGGGAGTATTTGAGACCAAGTTCCCTGACTCTAGAGGGAATAGGGTTACGAAATCTGAGAATAATAAAAACACATCCTTTGATTTATCTATTTTGTGAGCTGGCATCTCTGTATATCAGGCTCTGGGGTATATCTCATTAACACTTCATGGATTTAAGCAGAGTATTGATGAGGCAAAGGTAATGGATTCAATAACCATACAGGCCAGTCAGCTATGCTCTCCTCCAAAACCACAGAATGTGACTATTCCCAGGCAACCATCTTGTAAAGGTTTCTTATCAATCAGAGTAGGGATAAGGTGAATAAATGAAGCTGCATCAAAACAAATCTATTACAAAAATGAGAAGGAAAATAAAAAACTCATATCTCAGTTCCTGTTATCTTTATGGGTGTGCCAGTAGCATCATATTCCAAAAAGACAGTTATGCGAACAAAATTAACTCCCACAGCTTAGTAGATTGGTACCCACTCCAGGCTCGGCTAGTAGAAGCAAGTGGAACATTAGAACAGAATACTGTAAAATACACTGTAAAAAAATCATTCTTGAATTGAGTCAATAGACATAGAATAGCATTGGAAGCAACCAAAATATTCCAGAACCACAGGACCTCAGAGGCAGAAATAGCCTAAATTCATTTAGTTCTACCCAGGTCTGAATAAATTCTCTCACCAAAATTCTCAAATTTTTTCAGCTTCCTCATAAAGAACCCTAATAAAGGGCCATCTTAAAGGGGTATAATCCTTATTTGAATAAATCTAAAAATGTTTTTATTCATAATCATCCTAAATCTATCTTTCTGCTACTTTTGTCCATTATTCTTGGAACTTCCTCAATTGTTCCTCAAAGACTTAAAAAGGGATTACATTATCATCTTAAATTTTCTATTTGAAAGGCTAAACACCCCCAATTTAATCAAATGATTTCATATCAAATGATATTATGGTCCTGCATCATCTTGGTCACCTTCTTCTGAATGCTCAACAGCTTATTTATAGCTTTCCTAAAATGTGGTAACTAGAACTTAATCTAAAACACTTCAAATTTTATCTGACTAGGGCAGAGTATAGTAGGGCTACTAATTCATTAGTCCTCAGCACTACATCTTTTTTAATGGAGCCTAAGATCACTAAAAGCTTTGGGGGGAAGGGAAGGGATATTCAGACCATGCAATGAACTTATATTGAGCTTGAAATTCCCTAAAAACCCAGATCTTTTTAGGGGAAAAATGCTTTCTGACCATAACTTCCTCATCCTGAATTTGTAAAGTTAGTTGTTTTCTAAGTGGAAAATTTAGCCTTATTAAATTTAATCCTATTAGAGTCAATATAAAGTCTAGGTAGGGGTATACTGGTAAATGTCTAACAACTGACTATCAAAAAATATATGCACAGCATGCTTTTAAATTTAATTAATATAATTAATATTTTTATCACTTTCTTAAGTCTAGACAATTAAAAAATTCATTAAGCCTTGATTTGTAGCATTTGCTAATTTCTAAGGTATAAATGCTAATGCTGAAATTTTGGTAATTGTTTGTTATAAGCTGTTTTAGGCTAGCTTGCTCCAGGATATCCCTAATTCTAGCCCACCAATGCTTTTTTTTCATCAGATTCTTCCACTCAGTGTTGCCTATTCCTCCAAGTTTCTTATCATCTGTAAATGTGAAAAACCATGTCATTGATGCCTTTATCTAAGCCATTAAAAAATATTGAACAGTAAAGATCCAAAATACACTAGAGTTCCTTTGAAGGACCACTAAGTTCTCCTTCAAACTGCTACCAAATGATTGATAACAACATTTTAGATCTGACTAATCAACCCATTATGAATGCAAATGGTGTTACTCTTGTACAGTCAATATCTGTTCATCTTTTTTCACAAGAATAGTTTAAAAGATTTTATCAAAAGTTTTAATAAAACTTAAGTATAGTACGTCTATAGGTTTCCATGATCAAACAATTGAATAAACCTGTCCAAAAAGCAAATGAAGTTAGTCTGTTCTGGATGAAATCAAACTGACTCTTCTAGATCACTATTCAACAGTCTAGATATTCACTAAAGAAGTATTTAAAAATGCATTCTCAAATTTCATCAGGATTTGAATTTAAGCTCAGTGGGCTACAGTTTGCAGATTGCTTTTTAAAACCCTTAGGCTCTTATCATAAAAATGCAGATAGGAAGGGTCAGCAGACTTGAGGTTTGTCATTGTTTTTTGCTCTTACATAGAGGGAAGCTAATGACAACATTTTGTACATGCCTATAGAAAATATTTATCATCATGTCACTGACAACTTAAACTCATTGAAGGCAGGTAAGTATTTTCTTAGAATCTCCCTTTCTAACTTAGGTTTTTTCAATTGGTTTACTCTGATTTATCTTTTCCAATTGAAAGAAGAAGAAGCAAGAACTGATTGGTTTTGCCATCTCTACATTGTCCATAATCATCATACCATACAGTTTGGGCATCCAAACTCTCCTTTCTTTATTCTGACTATTTTATCCAAATACTTCTAAAATATATTTATTGCTCATAGTATTCCTCCCATCTTTCACTCATTCTAAGTTTTAGATATCCTAACATTACTCTTATATGACCACGTCTCAATTTTATTTGTTCTCTATAATGCCCTTACACTTCCTCTATTTGTCTTCTATTGTCTTCTGTTTTCCATGTATATCTTTTTAAATTTTATCTGTTTATCTATGCTGCTCTCTTTGGACAGCTTTGTATTTTCCCCCTCATTAATATTATTTTTATTCATTTATTCAGAATTCCAGTCTTAATTATTTCCCTTTATGAAAGGGCCCTTATTTCTAAATCACATCCTTTTCTGAACCTTTTGATAAACAAGCTCCAAATATATAAAGCAATGCCAGATTGTGCCCAGCTTTCCCCTCTTCCTCTATCACAGATTCAAATATATTAAGTGGCCTTCTACATTCAAGGTTCAGCAATTTATCATGCCCTTTCCTCCTTGTTAGTGATCATCAGGTCTAGCCCTCATTAGTTTCTCCATCTTTTAGATGCAAGGATTATAAATAAAGGAAATCAAGAAATTATTAGTTACTATGCTTTTACCATAAAGAGAGCTTTGGAGTATTTCCATATAATTGAAGTTTTTAATCAATAATTTTTCATGCTTTCATGGTAGGTTCATGATTTAATTTTTCCAATTATTTCTCTTCTTTCCAGCCAAGTGGTCACTTGTGTGTTCCCATGAATATTGCTTTTGTCTATGCTTCTGCCTCTATTGATGCTCATCCAAATGTTCTACTTCGTGCTTTCTTCTTCCCTCTTGTTTCTTAATTTCTACTCATGAGTATATCTTCAAAATGTTGAATAGTCTTGTGCTCACTTTTTTATCTATACATTCATTCATTTTCAACCTCATTCCATTCCTAAGAATGGATCTTACCAAGTCTCAATGATGTTATGTGCTCAAATTTTAAGTTTGGAGGTTCAGAGATTATCAGATTATTGTAGTTCTGATCATAAACAATGCCAACTAGCAATCCAACAATATATTCCCATGACCTTTCAGGAAGCTTTTGAGAAACCAAAGTCTTGTGGTTCCTGAGGAGGTATGGTTTGAAGGACTATGAGGAAATGCCATACTGATGATTAGTCCATCCAGAGACAGGTTTGGATTAACTGTGTTGTTGCAATCCAGTATTACTGAAATGTCATATGCAGAGAGTCAATATTTTGTCATCAAATATCACATACTTGTGCTTTTCCAAGCTTTACTGAAGAGTTCCTCAATAAAATAGGAGGAAAAATGTTACCCAAGGGTCAAGGACTCCCAAAGCATTCACACCTCCAACAAATGTCCTGTTTCCTATCAAATCAGACCATGGTATGAAATGATTCTGGTAAAGGCAAGTGAGAAGAATGTCTTTCCACAACATATTTCTTACTGTAGTAAATGTAATATGCAAGTCATGACAACAATAATTTAGTTGACATGATCTTCTTTGAAAATAGGACAACTATTATTATTATTATTATTATTATCATCATTAATTTAATTAGTATCTCTAAATCACTTTGTTTGGTACCTGTACTTCAATACAATTGCTTAAAGACATCTGAGGGGGCGTCTAGGTGGCACAGTGGATAGAGCACCAGCCCTGGAATCAGGAGAACCTGAGTTCAAATCCAGCCTTAGACACTTAATAATTACCTAGCTGTGTGGCCTTGGGCAAGCCACTTAACCCCATTGCCTTGCAAAAAAAAAACATAAAATAAATCAAAGATATCTGAGACCATTGCTTTAATGATGGTTCCTTTCTTGGATCTTTGGCCTTGTAAATTCCAGGCAACTCTATTGCTGTTCTTTCTGTATTGCAGTATGGAAATTAGCATGATGCATATTCTTCCTTCCTCTTCCTTTTAAGTATGAAGTCATTTGTTGAAATTTGCAAGATTCTAGAATCCATGATTTTTATATTTTAAGCTGTGATCCAGAAGTACAGATTCCATTCAAAGAATACATCTTCATAACAAAATATTCACTAATCAAATCTGCTTCTTCCCTCAGTCAGCAACAAAGATGAACTGTGACCCTATTATTTCTTGCCTAAGACTTCAAACTCTTAGTAATAGTTTCTAGATTCCTTCTAAAAATAATCATGTAGATCATATAAATAACTGGGAATACTATTATTAGGCTTGAAAAATCTTTCTAAGTTCTCTCTTATGTACTAAATATGTGCTTTAATAATACAATTAATACCTCATATAGATAGCAAGAACTATACTATAACGATAGTGATATCCATTAATTCACATATAACAAAATCCAATAAAGTTCTTATAACTTCTAGTAGTGCAGATTCGAATACATGTAACCATTTTAGGGGAATCTTAACACACTAAATAAGACCTAGCTATAGAAGAAAGAATGAATGATTCAATTCATTAATTAATTAAAAATCATCTGTTTACTCCTTAATACATGTCAAGGACTAGAGATGAAATTAGTGTCTCTCACAATAGTGTCTCCCAAACTCCAAATGGGGGAAATCACATGCAAATGAATGTTCTGCTGCAGTATATATGGAAAAGCTCAGGATTCTTAGCATATACCAACAGGGCAGATGCTAGTGCCTGGGATTCTGGAAAGTATATATGTCATGGTGCCTTGTTAGAATAATAAGATGGTAAGGCCCATAGTACCTTAAGATTCAGTAAAAGGGGCGGTTAGGTGACACAGAGGATAGAGCACCAGCTCTGGAGTCAAGAGTACCTGAGTTCAAATCTGACCTCAGACACTTAATAATTACCTAGTTGTATGGCCTTGGGCAAGCCACTTAACCCCATTACCTTGGGGAAAAAACCCTAAAAAAAAGATTCAGTGAAAGTTCACTTTCTACAATTTAGAAATCTTCCATCTTACCAAGATTATAGTTGATGACTTTGATCTTTTCAAACAGTATTAGGAGTCATGTTTCGCTTCCCACTAGACCCAGAATAGGGTCTGGTTAGCCCCAGAAGTTGAGGGAGAGGCAGGGTTATAATAGAGATAGTTTCTGAGTCAGCAGTTCCGCTGCTAAACATCATGGCTGATTAGGGGTGGGGTATGAGAGAAAATTCTCTCCTTTCTCCCTAAGAGATAAAAAGTTGAGTTCCTCCCCAATTGCTGATTGTGACTATAATTAACTCATATTGACTAGCCTAGGTCTCATAAGGGGCACTCAGGGGCATAATCAATCATTGTTCACCCAATCATTTCCCTTCTTACTCCAATAGAAGAGGTGGATTCATATTTTGTAAAAAGGATCTCTAAGTACTAGCACTTTTTTTTTAGCTTTAACACCTTGTCATCTGTAAATACATACTGTGATGACTTCAACTGAACTGGGAGGTGGTAGGGAAGGGAGAAGTATAACCCTCTCCCTTTCTAGTAATTTATCTCCATGCAAATGAATTTAAAGTATTACCAAGAGTAGTTGTATTCCATAACTTATCTCAATAGTTGTTTAAATGCTTTGTGATTTTAAGATGGCCAGACTAGAGACTGGAAAGTGGGGAATAACCTGCTGGTGATGCAAATGAGGATTAAACAGCAAATTATAATCCAAGTATAGCTAGGTGATGCAGTGAATAGACTAGCAGTCCTGGAGTCAGGAGGGCCTGAATTCCAATCTAGCCTCTTACTAGCTGTGTGACCTTGGGCAAATCAATTAACCCTGATTCACATCCAGGGCCAGCTTAGCACAGCAGCCCCTCACTCAAATCCATTTCTCTTGCTTGTCTTGCTATCACCTCCCTGATGTCATTGTCTAAAGGACTATGGAAAATTTCTTCTTATCCCTTCTCCCTTGAACTGAGCAAAGCATCCTTTATGCCATTTATATCATTCTAGAAATAATAATGTTCCTAATATGACTTTAAAGTAAAAGAGATTTCTATGCCTATTACATTTTTCCTGAATTTAACCAATGAAGTCCTCTGATGATATGGTCTAAATCCATCAAAAAGGAACACTGGCAATATTATCTTGAACCAAATACAATTTAAGTAATCTAAAGATCAAATAAACTTACCTAATATATATTCAGCCTCTTTATTTTTGAAAGAATGAGCTGTTAACTAAACTCCCCATTTTCCATCAGCTGCTCTGCCTAACTTTGACTCCAGTGAATACTAAACCCCAACTTTCCCTCTCCCAGGATATCTATATCTCCCTCCCTACTTTCAATTTCCTTCATGCATTGTCTTTACCTATTAGATTGTAAGGTCCCCATGGGTAGGAACTGTCTGTTTTTCTTACTGGTATCCCCAGCATTATGGGTTTGCCCCAGTCTGGCATAATAACGTTTATTGAATCAAATTATTGAACTTTCATTGAAAAAATATTCATAATTGGTGAGAAAGGAAAGAAAAACATTTACTTTATAGCACACAATAATTCATTCAAAGGCACTTTATATTTGGGGCATTCATATATATATATACATATATATATATATTTATATATCACTTTAATTTGGAAGTTATACAAGTTTGTAGCGCATTCAAAAGATCAGGTAGAATGTGAAATCTCAGAATTTGAAAGGATCTCAGTCATCATCCACTACTTCCTAATTGGAACCTAAATAGAAATTCTCCCTCTAGCAACTCCAACCAGAGATTCTTCAACTTCAGACTGAAAACTTAAAGTTCAGATTGTCCAATCCAGATTGGATTGCTCTAACGGTTGGAAGTTTTTCATTAAATCAAGGTGAAGTCTTTACCCTCCAGCTTCCACCCTTGCTCCTAGATCTGCCCTATGGGCACAGACAGAATGACATTAATCTATTTTCCGTATGCCAGTCCCTCAAATACTTGAAGACAACAATCATGTCTACCCATATCTTCTGTCCACAGACTAAATATTCTAAATTCCTTACAGTAAGAACTTGTGATCACTCTCATAAACCTTTTTTGCTATTTTTCTGAATATAGTCCCATTGGTTAATGACCTCCCTAAAACAGTGTCAAAAATTCCAGCTGGGGTATGACAAAGGCAGAGTACAAATGAACCTACCATCTCCCTTGAAATAGATACTGCTTCTCAATTCAGGCTAAGATAACAATAATTTTTTTCTCTTTCACATGACATAACTGTTTCATGTTGAGCCTGTAACCCATTAGAATCCCCATAATCTTTTAATAGAAATTGGTGTCTTACCGTAATTCTCCTAAATTATACTTTAAATAGATTTTTATTTTGATCCCAAGAGTAAAGCTTTACATTTTTTTCTATCAATTTTCATCTTATTCACCTTTATTCAGAACCTGTTGGATTCAATTCCATGATCCAATAAACTAATGATACTTTCATATAATACTACTTTGTGTCCAACCCCTTCATTGCACAAATGAGGAACCTGAAACTAAAGAATGACTTGCTCAAACTTATGCTATTTGATAGTAGCCAAAGCAACACTATAAACTACATTGACTTCCAAACCAAAATGATTCCTTTGCTCTACCAAGTCTCCACATTAGATGTCAGTGCCTTTAAATCCCATGTAGGAAACATTCTGAAGTCAACTTCTTTAAAAAGTACCCATAAGATTTCTTTTATGTTTTTTCTTTCTTTTTCATGCTTTGTTTCCCTTTGTTCTAATTTCTTTTTCACAATATGATTAACATGGAAATATGTTTAACATGATTGATTGTACATGTACAACCTATGTAAGATTGTTTTGTTGCCATAAGGAGAAAGGAGGGAAGCAAAGGTGGTAGAAAAATGTGGAACTCAAAAGTTTGTAAAAGAAGGAATGTAGAAAATGAACTTTGTAATTGGCAAAAATAAATGATATTAAAAAATACTCAAACTCCATTAGTTCCATCAAATGATTTACAGATAGAAGTCATCATTAACTTTCTCATTGTACAGATGAAGAAACTGATGGCTGAAGAAGCAACGTCATTTGCCCAGGGTCACACTGGATTCAAATTCAGGTAATTTGATTCTATTTTTATTGCCCTTTCTATCACATCACACTCATTCTCATCTGAACACCCAGACATTGCCTATAGGGGCCTAAAACAGTAACCTCTATAGGTAAGAACAAAAGAAAATTCAAGTAGAATTCTAAGATATCTAGATCTATCTTTCTCATAGACAGAGCTCATAAGGAAATTCCTCCAATTTGAGATGAGGAAACTGAGGCTCAGTAAGGTTAAATGAGTTTCCCCAGGTTATAAAATAATAAATTACAGAATTAGGATTTGAACCCAACTCCCCTCATTCCAAACTTAGTACCTCTTCCATCATATCATAACACACTATCCCTGTCACTTTTAACTATGTAGACACCAAGAATGCCAGCATGTTCTTAAGGAGAAGTTCTTTGATTGATTCATTTCACTGAGACTAAAAGGGTTTCTCTATGACAGTCACTGAAGCTGCCAAAATAACCAATCTGGTCATACTGAAACCAGATATCAGTACCGACAATAATTAATAGCAGTGCATGCTTGACATTCAAAAGCATCTGGCAGACTGCCTGTGTAGGCTGGCAATCCTTTCTCCAGTATTGCCTCTTCTAATTAGCAGTTCCAGGACTTATAAACATACTTTCCAATATAGAATTCTGTATATTATCAAAATTAAATGTGGCAGTAGTAGTTACAACAGTAGTAGTCATTGTAGTTATCATCATTCGTAGTAGCATCTGGTATTAAAATAACAATTTAGGGCTTAAAAGGCATTTTATGTACATTTTTCTCATTTGATCCTCATGATAATTTAGTGTTGCAGATTTTTTTTAAATTTCTATATCATTGGGATTTGGAGTTCATTCAATTATCGAGACAAAGTGGTGGATAAAATGGTAATCATGCAAATTAAATTTAGAAATGTGCCATATATACATTTTTTTCAGAGAGCTCATTGCTAAGTTTACCAGCACACCACAGTCTGACCATCCTCGTAGGTAGCTAAGTTGAAATGAACATATAGATGATAGAAGTTGAATAGAAAGAGCAGGTGAAAAGTTAGAGCATTTGAAAGAATACCATTTATGATGTGACCTAGTATGAGAGTAGGAGTTGAGGTAAAAACAATGACTATGAGTCAGAGACTGGGCTAACTGAGAAACAATAATACTTTTGTGGAGGGGAGAGAAGTAGATTAAGACCATTAGAAACTTGCATTGGGAAATAAATTTGTTTTGTATGTACTTCAAGGAAAAAGATGTTGCTCATGATGCACCAACAACAGTATCACTGCAGCTATATTAAAATGTTGGTAGGAATAGCACAAGGTGGGTAGAGGTAGATTATCAGAGAAATATAGAAAGTGATGTCTACCTTGTTAAGGAGATAAGATTAAGGAAATTAAATAATATTGCAAAGCAATGTAAAAGCACACATCTGATATGATGAAGGACTTCAGAGAAATAAATAATGATAGTGGGTTTGAGTGGTCAGTGAGGGCAACCACTAAATCATCCCTAAAAATATTATATGCCAATTTTTATTGGCCTAAATCAAGAAGAGTCTAAGGCAGTAATGTCCAAGGGAAAAGAAAGAGTTAAAAGTCTACTGAATTGAAACTACCATATTGGAGAAACTAAAATATGTTGGATAGGGACTTGAGGAGAGAAATAAGTAGGTGTCTCATAAATTTCAATCTTTGTTAAGTCATGTGTGCACACTAGACATTAGGCTGATATATTTGTTTTTAAAGTATGGGGTTTTTTTTTCCTCTCAAATTCAAACTAGACAATAATGTCTAATACTCTGTCTGGTGAATCTCTGTCGGAAAAATCTCCTGAATGAAATCAGAGCCTCTAATACCCAAATGGGATAAAGTGAGTCATCATCCCTGCCTGTGAATGAAAAATAGCTGTTCTGAGAAAATACTCTATGACAAATGATACCATGTGGATATGCTAGTAAAGAGGGAAACACAAGTGCCCTGAGATAAATTATGAATTCCCCTACACCAGTTACAATCATCTCATGAAATGGTGTTCAGAAGATAAATTCCCACTCTGTTGCTTTCTAGGTCTACAGATTTCAGTTCCCAGAATGATAATCAGTTTTGGTTGTTGGGTTTTTTAAAAGTCAGATTGTATTTATTTTTCTGGCATGCCAATGAACTCAAAGATTCCGTTCTGTTGTGGCAAAAAAAAAAAACATGAGAAGCAAAATCTTTATAAAATAAAATGTCTAGACCCCCATGAATGGCTGATTTGTTTCAAGTAATATTTGATGAAGCAAATCCTAATCCATCAAAAAAGTTAGACCCAGATCCAAATTACACATATACCTTTCAAGACACAACTGGCTTATGCTTGGACAGGCATCCAAAAGGTACTCATATATTCCCATGGATGTGAAATCTCATCAATGTATGTATTCCTTTTCAGGGATTCAACTCCCAATGTACCTCTGCCTCCCTAGCCTCTATATCTCTGGGTCATTTCTTCCCACAAGTTCACTCCAGAGATTCCACAACATATGCTTAGGGCATTTATCAGTTTTTCTTGACCTTGAAAGGTTCCCAGTGAAGAACATAGCCATTGGATATACTTTGCTCTCACTAACTGATCTACCAACCACCATGCACTTACCTCTTTTTACCCTACTGATGATTTTTTTCCCATTGTTACAATTTCCTATTATCTTCACTGATCTCAAGTATGTTTAAACTGAAACAATTTCATTTCCCTAAGAGTTGATTCACTTGTTGTTCAAACAGAATGCCAACAATTAACTTGCTATATACAGGGCAGGGGTAGGAAAAGAGCCCATGATTTTGTTGGTAGAGGGAACTCCCAAGTGAAGAGAATCTACCAGTTCATCCTCTATAACTACGGTCTTGGAGTGTGGCTTAGGACACTGAGAGGTTAAGCAACTTGTGTAGGAACACACAGCTGGCATCAGGATTGCAACCTAGATCTTCTTAATTCTTTTTTTTTTAGATTTTTCAAGGCAATGGGGTTAAGTGGCTTGCCCAAGGCTATACGGCTAGGCAATTACTAAGTGTCTGAGGTAGGATTTGAACCCAGATACTCCTGACTCCAAGGTCGGTGCTCTATCCACTGTGCCACCTAGCCACCCCCAGATCTTCTTAATTCTAAGGTCAGATGATTCTTAACATCCTTTTCCATTTCCCTGTCTCATGGGGCTAAGAATTGCTTTATATTTTGCTTTGCTTTATGGGTTGTCATAACCAAGTGGTCAGCTTATTGGTAATGAGCATTGTTATATTTAGTTGGCTAAGGGCAATTGTGCAAGATAGAGCACCAGGCCTGGAATCAGGAAAATCTGGGTTCAATCTGGCTTCAAATACTTACTAATTGTGTGAGCCTGGGCAAGTCACTTAGCCCTATTTGCCTCAGTTTCCTCATCTGTAAAATGAGTTGGCAAAGTTAATGGCAAAAATAGCCTTGTCAAGAAAATCTCCAAAAGAAGTCCCAAAGAATCAGATATGACTGAAAATGACTAAACAATAACAACAAAATAGTTGGGCGAGGACTATGAAAACAAAAAACAATTTTTCACCAGGACTATATGTGAAACACTTTTAACATTACAAAATTGCCAAAATTTGTACCTCACTGTCTAGAATAAATAGCACATTGAAACAGCAGAGCAGAACTTTGAGGAGTACACAAAATATAGTATTTCCAGATTAGAGGAGGCAACTTAAATTAAATTATAGGCCTCAGTTTTCTCATTTATAAAATGAAGGGAGTGTACTAAATTATATCCAAGTTCCCCATCCCACCCATATTCATACTCAACTGAATGATTCTACATTTCAATCATACTAACAGAACTGAACAATTTTAAATTTGTTAAATACATTTCTATTGATTTTTTTTTGGTTTTACATTGTCTACATTTTCCAGTGTATTCATCTTCCCTTCTCAAACTGAGATTTTTTTAAAGTTATTAAAACATTTCCAGTCCTATTTCAGATATTTACAAATTTTATGCCATGGAATTAATTGTATTTGTACTATCTGCCTGATGGGTTCAAATGAGGAAAATGTTTTAAAAATCTTAAAGCATTATATAAATGTCACTATTATTGTCAGTGCCATTATTTTAATCTTTGCTAAAGAAAGAAATCTTTTGATAACACATAAGCATCACCCATGCTTTGCATGGTTAGAATCTTCATATATTAGATTTCATAAAGTGGGACTCAATCTCTGACATGATACCTTATCTTTAAAGTGACAACATTGCTAATCAGACAATTCAAGATAAGAAAAAAGGAGCAGGATTAAAGGGAGAAAGAATTAGCAATAACACTATCTTCCTTCTCCCTCTCACTCTCATCAGAAGACTTCACTTCATCCTTTCCTGAGAAAAATAAAGGCCATCTATCCTGGTCTTGCTATCCTATAATTCTATGATACTCCTTTAGTATATTCCTCAAAAATCTGTCTTCATTATCAACTATTCTTTCATCTTTTGTTGCATTCTTCACTGAAGAAGTGTCCTTTTTTAAACCAAGGTTGACTCCTCTATTTGAATCCTTGACTCCATCTCCTGATGTCTCTTCCAAAAGAATGTCCATTCTCATTCTGTAACTCTATCTCTCTCTCTCTCTCTCTCTCTCTCTCTCTCTCTCTCTCTCTCTCTCTCTCTCATCTTTCTGTCTCTCTGTCTTTGTCTCTCTGTCTTTGTCTCTCTGTCTCTGTCTGTCTCTCTGTCTCTGTCTGTCTGTCTGTCTCTCTCTCTCTCTCTCTTTCTTTCTGTGTGTCTCTCTCTGTCACTCTGTCTCTTGTTTCTCTGTGTGTCTCTGTTTTTGTCTCTTCTTCTTCCTTTTCTCTCTCCCCACTTTCCTAATAATGAATTAAAACAAGAATAAAGGTCAGATATTTGAAACAATGAGATGAAACTAATGATTCTTCTGGGTCATTTTGGAACGTTTTGGGAAGTATATATCAGTTGAGTCATGTTATCAAATCATTTCTAACAATTCCCTGGCTAACAGAAATTTTGCAGAGAAAAATGTCAAATGGATGAAATTTGAAAGCATTTTTTTAACGAAAGTAAGAGAGAGAGGAAAAGTAAAGGTCTTGAAGCATATAAAATAAATATTTACTAACTTCATTTTTTTCCATTTGCTTATTATCTATTTGTTTTAAAACAAGCTCAAGTTTCAGTTGATTTTCATGCTCAAAAAGTCTTTCTTTCTTTGCATATACTAGAGGAGTAAAGATGACAATGATAAGATAACTTCAGCCCACTCATCTCTTTCCTATTCAAAATCCCTAATTGAAGTTAACCACAGTAGCTCTTTATCTCATTTATGCAATATTAGCAATTATAATATACTTTATAATGCTAGGTACTTTTCTGAGCATGGTATAGAAAGCTATGGAAGACAGCATCCCTTCCTTCAAGGAGATAATATTCTCTAGAACAGATTGTTATCAAAGGAAAATTTAAAAAAATGAATTCTAATCCCTGGTGAGAGAATAGGGATGGGGTGGGAAATGGAAGATTAAGTATAACTAATATAACAATCACCACAACAATGCAACATAAAAAAAGATCAAACCTCAGTGAATCTGGGTCTATTTGACCACAACCAATTTTTCCAAACCGTGACCCCTTAAAGCATTTTATTAGTTGATTGGTCGGTTAATTGATTAATCTTCTTCACCCAAAGCTTCAAAGATAACCTTTGCTTAGATACCCACTATATTGGTCTGACTTTATGCCCATTTCTATTCCAAATGTTTCTCCTGGTAATGATCACTAGCGAGAACTCCAGAGAGAAGGCCAGCTACTTATCTTCAGAGTCTCCCAATGCCAAAGTCTACTATGGTAGGAGAATTTTTGCAGGTACATAGATGTCTTGTCCACCACTTTCATCTTGCTAGAGTTTGTCACTTCCTCAAAAGGAAGATATGATTCAGTGAAGTAAATGAGAGTGGTTGATGAGGACAGCAGCTATCCCAATCCCTTGTGTAAAATATTCCTTTTACATTTTTTTATAACTCATGTTTCCCTCTCCCTAAGCCATCTCTTTTCAGGAAGGGGAGTCATACTTCTGGACAAAGCAATTCATAATACTAAAGGCATACCCTAAAAAGTAACTCATATAGAAAGAAAGTGTCAATGAAGCACATGGTCAGAAAATCTAGTGTCAGTATAAGCTGTCACAAATGCAATATGGAGAAAGGAAGGTGAGGGAGGAGCAAGACTAAATAGTAGATCTCAGAAATTAACCTTATTACTTGATTTTTTAAAAATACTCTTCCTAACATATTTACATAGGAGTTAACACTAGGAAGAGAAATGATGTCTCTCCATAACCTCAAAATCAAAATGTCTATTATATTTTTCCCAAAACTTATGCCCTTTCATGACTTATTTCTGACCAGGGTACCATCTTTCTCCTAAGACTTCAAACTTAAAAAACTTTATTTCTCCCTTTCAATGCCCTCCTTCCCCAGATCATTTAGTCAACAAGTGCCCCTGATTCTTCCTTTAAGTTATCTTATACTTTCCTTCTTTTTCTCTCCACTGTGACTGCCACCATTTTGTTGTCTTCTATATAGATTACTCTAATGCCTTCCTGCTTGATCATCCAGTTTCTAATGTCTGTTCTATAAAGCCTATCTGACACACTGGTTCTGGTTTTATCTAAGAAGATCAAAATGGCATCACTTTGTTAGAGATGAGTTACATGTATCTGACTATGACTGAGCAGACCAGTATGAACCTGGAATGCTCTACCGCAGCTCAGGCCCAAATAGTCCATATCAACACTTGGACTGTTTATTCTAAAATTGTGTATCTCACATTTCCTTTGAGTTGATTCAATTCTGCCTTGCTCATAGAGGCAACACCCTCTCTGATGAGGGTAGTCCTGTGCCATTGTCTCCCAGGCTACACAATCAATTCCAGAGTTCTTAAGAGAGACCATCAGGATGTTCCAGTATTGTTTGTTCTAACCCCCTTGTGAGCGCTTGCCCTATGTGAGTTCCCCATAGAATAGTCTTTTTGGTCTGACAGTAGGACAACACAACCTGTCCATCAGAGTTTCTCTCTCTCTCTGTAGAAATGTTTGAATATTTGGCAATTTACTTTGAAAGGGACCCAGTGTCTGGTATCTTATCCAGCTAAATGATCTTCAGAATTTTCCTAAGACAATTTATTTTGTTTGGGGGGGGGGCTTTCTTTGCAAGGCAATGGGGTTAAGTGGCTTGCCCAAGGCCACACAGCTAGGTAATTATTAAGTGTCTGAGACCAGATTTGATCTCAGGTACTCCTGACTCCAAGGCCAATGCTTTATCCACTGTGCCACCTAGCCACCCCCTAAGACAATTTAAATGGAAGCAATTCAGTTCCCTGGCAAGGTACTGGTAGACTATCCAGGTTTCACAGACATACAGCAATGAGGTCATCACAATCTGGTAGTCAATCTAATACCTCTTCACCCACCACACTTTCTTTCTGAGCCTCCCAAATCCTGAGCTAGCTCTGGCAATGTGTGTGTCAAACTCATTAACAATGTTTACCTCCCTGGAAAGTACACTGCCAAGGTAAGTGAATTTATTTATCCACAGTATTCAAAACTTCTTCATTTGTTGTAATTGGTGGTTCTACATACGGATGGTATGAACAGAGCACTTGTACTTTCTTGGTGTTAATTGTAAGACCAAAGTCAGCACAAGCAGCAGAGAATCAATTCATACTTTGTTGCATTTCAGCTTCAGAGACTGAATTGAGTGCACAATTATCTGTAAACAGAAGATCATGCACCAACATTCCCTCCACTTTGGTCTTGGCTTTTAAAGTTGAAGAATTTGCCATGATAGCATGACCGAAAAATCATGCTAAAAAGCATGGGAGCAAAGACAAAGTCTTGTTTTGCTCTAATGATGATTGTGAAATCTCGAGAGCATTGTCTACTATCCAGAACCCAAACATGCATGCCATAATAAAATTGTTGCACAATGCTGATGAACTTCTCCAGGCAACCAAATTTTCCAAAAACCTGTCACGACTGATGGTATCAAAGACTTTGGTCAGATCTACAAATGCTGTGTACAGACCTCTGTCCTGCTCCTAGCATTTTTCTTCTGGCAGCAAATCCCATTATCAACTATTCTTCAATCCTTTCTAAAGCCACACTGGCTCTCAGGATGGTGACCATCTTCCAGGTGAAGGATCAGTCTACTAAAAAAGTTTCTGGCAAGAATCTTACCAGCAATGACTAAAAGAGAAACATCCCTGTGATTGTTGCAGGACAATCTATTCCCCTTACCTTTATAGAGATGGACAATGGAGGCATCCTTGAATTCTTGGGGGATAAGCTCTTCATGCCATATAACCTGGAAAATTTCAGTCAGCTTTTGAATGAGTAATAGACTCCCCTACCTTGTAGATCTCAGTTGGAATAGAGTCAACACCAGGTGCTTTGCCATATGAAAGGAGCCTAATTGCATTCAAAACCTCATCTTTAGTTGGAACTTCAGCTAAGGACAGATTGATTACAATTTAAGGTAAACAATCAATGGTTTCTGCATTGATTGATGATGGACTGGTTAGGAATACTATGAAAGTATTCTGTCCATGTCTTTAGGATCTTGTCCCTATCACTAATCAATGTGACTCCATCAGTACTGAGTACTTGAGTTGCACCATATGTCTTTGACCCATAAATCGACTTCAGGGCATCATAAAAGGACGTTGGATTGTTACTATCTGCATAAAACTTAATTTCATCAGCCTTCTTACTGAGCCAAGAATCCTGAATTGCTCTAAGCTTCACTCGTACTTTATTTTTAATGGAATTAAATGCTGCCTTCTTAGAAATGTATGAGCTATTCTGCTGTAAACACTGTGGAGTTATTGTTTTTCACTTAACAGCTTATATGTATTTCTCCATCATAAGTGATCTAATCCAAATGAACAAATGCAGTGCTATACACCAAATCTATGAAAGCTGCCCCCTCCTTTTCTGCTCCACTGTTACCAACTGTATGTTGGATCAACTTTCCTCACAAATTAGCAACAAACTCTTCCTGATCAAAGAAGCACTCTAATCTCTTGACATTAATTCCTCTGGTAGTCACTTTGCCCTGGGGCCACTGCTTCAGCTGAATGTGAAGATTTAACTTGAAGAGGATGTGTCTGTGATCAGTCCAGCACTTTGCACCACACATTGCCCTCATCATTCTCACATCCTGTCTGTCTCTTCTCCTTACAATCATATAGTCCATTAGATGCCAATGTTTGTTACAAGGGTGTATCCAGGAAGTTTCATTGCAGTTGAGTAGATGGAAATCAGTGTTTTGGATAAGATGGTTATGAGATGAGCAAGTCTTTAGTAGTAGATGTTCATTGTTGTTGCTGTTTCCAATTCCATTTCTCCCAAAGACTCCATACCATGTCTAGTAGTTTGAGCCTACTCTAATATTAAAGTCACCCAGAATTATAAACTTTTGTTTACATTGATTATCTGATACCTATAACCATATTGAACTTCTTAAAACCTCTCAATCACTATGGATCATGAATTTCCCTGCTCAGAAATTTTCACTGGCAGCTAGATGACCCAGTGGATAGAGCACTGACCCTGGAGTCAGGAGGACTTGAGTTCAAATCCAGCCTCATACTCTTAATAATTACCTACCAGTGGGACCTTGGGCAAGTCACTTAACCCCATTGCCTTCCCAAAAAAATCATCAAATAAATGTGTATATTAACTTAAAAATTTTCACTGATGTCCTATTAACTATATGATAACATACAAATTCTCCAGTCTAGTATTCAAGGCCCTCTACAACTCAACACCAACTCTGATATAATTTTGTAAACCAATCAATCAAAATTATTAAGAAGCATCTACATTCCAGGTACTGAGCAAGTATATAAGGATAAAAATGGGTATATAAATGATAAAAATGCAACAATCCCTGCCATGATGGGGGAAGGGTATTCACTGCTGAAGAAAAAGAATTGGGAATCAGGAAAACATTCATGTAAAAGATAGTGCCTGAGTAGAATTTTGAAGGAAAACAATGTATTCTAAAAGGCAGAAGTGAGGTGAGGATTCATTCTAGTCATAAAAAGAACCACTAAAAAGCCATAGAAATAGAATATGGAATATTATTTGTGAGCAATAGCAAGAAAACCAATTTGCCTAGAATAAAGAGTACAGAAAAAGGAATTATATATATAAATAATATTAGAAAAATAAGTTGGAATTAGATGGCTAGAGGGCTTTAAAAGATAAAAAGATATATTTGATACTAGAGATAATATATTTTTAAAATTTATTGAGTTGGAGAATGACATGGTCAGACCTGTTCCTTTTTAAATCGCTTTGCTGTCATAAAAATAGATTGGAGAGGGGTGGATAGGTGGTGCAGTGGATAGAGCACTAGCCTTGGAATCAGGAGTACCTGAGTTCAAATCCGGCCTCAGACACTTAATAATTACCTAGCTGTGTGGCCTTGGGCAAGCCACGTAACCCCATTGCCTTGAAAAAAATCTAAAAAAAAAATAGATTGGAAAGGAGAAAAACTAAAAGCAACCAACTAGAAAGCAATTTCAATACTCCAGGTGGGAGAGGTAATGAAGACCAGAACTAAGGTGTGAGTAGAAATAAGGGTTTTTACATTCAAGAGATAGCATGATGTCCAGATTAGCTAGTTGGGTGAATGCATGGATTGAGGGAAAGGGAAAAGTTGAAAAATCAAGATTTTGAATCTGGGAGATTGAAAGCTGGTAATACCTTTGCTGAAAGTAAAAAGGATAGTAATAGGGGAAATTCTTAAAATTTGAGGGAAATCAGGAACAAAATTAGGTGTTTGCCTTTGCCACATTAATTTCTTTTCTCTTCTTTGCAATCTTTATTATTTATAATAATAATTTGGCATTTATTATATACTATATCATGCTATTTTTAAATATTCCATATTTTTTAACCCTCAACTATGGTATAAGCTCTTTGAAGGTAAAGATCATACTTTTGCATGTTCTAAAGTACCTAACTCTACTTTTGTAATACCATGAACATCACAGACCCTTAATCAATGTTTATAGAAAGAATGAAAAAGTGAACTGTAAAGCACATTTCTTCTATCTACTATATATGCATAAAGTCTTAACAATAAACTCCTTAACATTTCTGCAAGGAAAAACATTTATCAGATTTTTGAATCATCCTAATCATGGTTCAATGTTGGCAAGGCTTATTCTTTGATACAAAACATTGCCATATAAAAATATAAGTTGAACCTACTTATTAATATGAAGGCAACATTTCCAGGATTCAAATAGATTTTCATTTATTATTAGACAATATGGTATGTAATCAAGAGAGAAACTTAATATGGACTTTAGATAATTGAAATAATTTTATTTAATGTCAGATGATTATTTGCTAAAAATGTAATAAATATTTGTTTGCATATTTATAAAAATGAATATTCATATATTTTATTGATTTAATTAACAAATGATTGAAAAATGATTAATGAATTTGTTCATTGTTCTCCCCCGAATAAGAATATTTGCTTGCAAATTCCACAACAATATGAAGAACCTGAGTTGATTGACAATAGGAAAAAAATGAATGAATGAATGAATGAATGAATGAATGCATGTGTAAGAAAAAAAGCTAGTTAATGGTCTTAATGATCATACAAATAATTGCAGTAGCTATATTTAAAACTTATGTTTCATATCATATTTTTCCCCCACCTCAGAGAAAAAAAACATTTTTTAACCTATGAAAGGTAGTCTTAGAGGTGTTTCATATGTAATTGGATGCATATGAAAAGATTGTTTAGTAACATCTTTAATCAATAACTAATGAATAAGCATTTTTTTGCTGGAAGAGCAGCTTAGACAATGCAATTCTGTATAATTTAGAAAGTTCTAACCTATCTTTCCTTAAAGCACATTCAATTTACAAGAAATGACTTTACTTGAAAATGAGAGAACAGAGGCAGCTAGGTGGCGCAGTGGATAGAGCACTGGCCCAGGAGTCAGGAGTACCTGAGTTCAAATCTGACCTCAAACATTTAATAATTTCCTAGCTGTGTGGCCTTGGGCCAGCCACTTAACCCCATTTGCCTTGCAAAAACCTAAAAAAAAAATGAGAGAACCAAGTTTCATTTGTATGAAGACAACCCTATTTCAGACAAAATTTTTCCTCTCAGCTTTAAATAGATAACTCTATAAGAAAAGCAAATTATTCAGAAATATGATCACATGGACTATGATATTCAACAACTTCATTATACTTTCCTCACTAGAGGAACCTTTAAATGATTACTAAGGAACAGACAAAAAGAAGTCAGCAAAGACTCTTCCTTTTTACTTTCAGCAATTATTGCATTGCTGGGGTTCTGACTCAGCCTTCATAGTGGTTTCTCCTGTCACTAACCATGTCAGCAAAGCAGTGGAGAAATTAGACAGAAAAATTATAGTTCCCTCTAAAGATTCTTGTGGAGGTGTAAAAGAAATATACAAGAGAGAAATGTATAAACAAATAAATTATTATTCCCCATTTCATAAAGCCAAATGTTAATTTCATCATAAAAAGACCTGAATTATGTTAACAAATGTTTAAGTGAATTTTCCTTTTTTGTTTAGTTTAATGTTTATCTTCCAAGGTCATTTCAAAACAAGAGGAAAATAACTGGCTGAAACAAATCAGAGATCAGCCCATTATTCCATTTGTCTCAAAAATTTTCTTGCATAGAATGCTGCAAAGTTAACATCTTTGGGGAAAACTAATCAGAAGCACAGATGTTGAATGAGACAGTCATTAACAAAAGCAGAGTTCCAGAAATGACAGAGGTCAGTCAATCGGTGATGATTTTCCAATGAAGCAGGGCTGAGAAGCAGACCAAGAAACAGCTCCTGTCATAACTGCTATGAGGAGCTCCCAGGAGAACCTGGGGGGTTGCTTCTTTTCATAGACTAAAGTCATTGAAGTGACATCTTCAGAAAGGACCATTTCTGACACCAACCTCATCACAGCCCCAAATGTAAGAGGTCTTGAAAGCTCAAGTAAAATGCAAGTAGACAACTAAAATATAAGGTATTTAGGATAAGATACTTAGGCACCTGTCTTCGAGGTAAACTTCCTTTTCCCCCCATTTTGGTCAGATTATAGTCTTTTTTTTTTTGCATCAGAGGCTATGATGGAAGCAGATATTAAGACTTGTTGGGAACATCTGGCTAAACACAGCTGTGGAAAATGAGCCTCAAGATCAGGAAAAGCTATGACTGACAGTGAAATCCATCAGCTTATGGAGGGGCCAGCCAAGGGAAAAGGTGAAACTTCCCTTCTAGAGATGTGCAACACAGGACAAAGTATACCCAGGGGATGCCTCCTAGCAGTAGACACATCAGGGGACCCAAGAATGCAGCCTAATAGACCCTTTCCAAACTCTAATTTCTTCATTTTATTCCTTAAGGATGTCCTTTCACCCACTATAATTAGCAAAATGGGCAATTATAGTTAGATAATTATTTCCATAGACCTATCTGCCTTGTGTTTCCTCAAGAATGTAAATACTCTGAAGCAGAGCTGGCCCAGCACAGCTCCTGTCTGTCCCTGACCATTTTAAAGCTGGGGGAAAAGGGGAAGTCAGTCAGATGTCATCCTGTTTGTTTGGTTTCAGCACTGTCCTCAGTCTGCATGGAGGAGGCATCACATAAACGTGTTACAGTTTCCCTTTCCGTTCCAATCCTAAATTGTTTTTTTTTTTTACCAACCTCAAATGGGTGGGGAGGGGGGAAAGGGGAAAGACCAAGGAAAGAAAACATGTCATCTGCCTAAGACAGGAGCAAGTGTGTGAGAAACAGGATATAGTTACTCCAAAGTTTTTACAGGAAATACTGATTGTCCAAAGTCTTTACATTGTTGCTCCCAGAAAAGAAAGTAGGATGAGAACGAGACCCTTTTTCCCAAGGTAAAAGAGGTTATTTTCCTCATCAAAGCTTTGTTTCAGGGAGAGCACAGTCAAGGGGACATAGACCAGTCCTGAGACCTACTCAACACATTGACTCACACTGAAATTTGGTTCAAAAGGAAATCTCTGCTGTATAGAAAAGAAGGATGGTTCCAACAAATTGGAGGCCCCCAGATCAGGGGGCACTCCAAGACTTTAATAAACTCAAAGACTTTATAAACATCCTAATTGTCCCCAAGAAAGAGCAGGATTTCCACTTCTCAAATATTATTGTTTTATGAAAGACTTTAAAGATCATAGGGTCATAACTTTCAAGCTATCTCTCTAGGGTTGGGGGAAGGAAGAAAAAAAAGAAATTTACATGATAATTTTGTTGTATATTTGAAAAGAATAGTAAGTTGTACATAGCAGATTTACAAAGTCATTTGCAATCATCTTTTTTATTGTATTATGTTATGGAAGAAAAAACAAAAAGGATGTTTTCTACATCTACAGAGAGAATTGATAAAGAGAATTATATATATATAGAATAATTTTATATATATACATACAAATACACACACACACACACATATATATATATATAATATATACCTATTTCTATCCAATGTAGCCATGTTGGGGGAAGGAGAGAAAAAAAGAACATGGCAATTTATTTGAATGAAATAGCAAGTTGTGCATAGGAGATTGGCAGTTTCATATACAATCATGTTTTATTGTGTTGTTATAGAAATGTTTATTTTATTCAATAAATTGATTTTTTAAATACTTAGAACTGGAAGGACATCACTGTTCATCTAATTAAATCTTCTTATTTTACAATTGAGAAATAGGTTCAAGAAAGTTAAGAAACCAAGGTTAAAAAGTCAGAAGTAAAATAGAAACCAAAGTTCTCTGATCTAGTACCACAATGTCTCCCATTATATAGAACAGGGATTCTTACCTCTTTTGGTATCATAGACCCTTATAACATTGGGGTAAATCCTTTGGGTCCATCCTCAGATTATCTTCATTTATAATTTTTTTTTAAAATGCTAAATTTCAATTGCAGGAGGATGAAAATAGAGACATAATGTTTTTTCTCCATCATGATTCATACTCTCCCTGAAATTAATTTATAGACCCTTTTAAAGATCCATGGACAGATACCAAATTGAGTACCCCTCATCAGGGATGATTCAGTATAATAAAATAGTACCCAGTGTAGTCAGATCAACTTTGTTTCTAATCTCAGGTTTCCCACATATGATATGATTTAGCAGTCACCTACCTTCCCTGCCAGATCTCAATTTCTTCATCTTTCAAATGAGGGAAATGATCTCTAAAAACCCTTCCAAACTTAACATTCAATTATTTCATGATTCTATTACAACCTACATCCCTATTTAACAGGTGAGAAAACTCAAGGTCAGAGAAGTTAAATAACTCACTTGAGATCATACAGCCAGTTACTGCAGAGCTAGAAGATGAACTCAGGGCCTCAATAACCCTGAGTTTGGATTGTCTTTCCTTATAGCATTTTTCTCAAAAATGCCAGTTTAGGAAATGTTGGACAAATTTATATAATTAAGAAAGCATTTCACAGGGCTCTGAAATGGAATGCAAATCTAGGCAACAATTTGTTTTTATATAATCATATTATGCAGAGAGATTCCTGACATTAAATCTCTGTCAAATAAAGAAATGTGGTTGGATATTTCACTAATAGAGGAGACATGATTGATCCCTCTCTGTATTAAAGAAGAAATGTGTTTCAAGTTGCTCAGTAGTTGTGGCATCTTACTTTACATATTGTGACCAATTGATACTAGCAGAGTTAAGGTTGCCCTTCATAATCTTAACAAAATCAACTGACCCCAAACAGGAATCAAAGCATCCACCGTGGTCTCATTAACCACACATTTCAAACTAAGCCAAGAGACCATAATATCATAATACCTGCAAAGAATCTATAAAATAAAATATATATGGACATTTTTCATCCCAGTTTTTTTTTTATTTCCCTGGTGTAAGGACAATTTACAGATATGGAGTAATTGTCTTAGGCACTTGATCAGAGTCACACAGGTAGGATGTCAAAGGAGTATTTTTGAACTAAGTCTTCCTAATTGCAAAGTCAGCCTCTCTATCTACTCTTGGAGCTAGACATTGATAGTCAAAAGAAGTGATTTCAGAGGGTAGCTAGGTGGCACAGTACATAGAGCACCGGCCCTGGAGTCAGGAAAATCTGAGTTCAAATCTGATCTCAGACAATAATTTCCTAGCCGTGTGACCTTGGACACATCACTTAACCCCATTGCCTGAAATAAAATAAAAAAAATTAAAAGAAGTGATAAAGATAAAGGAACTTTTCATTGCAGGAACAACAGTTTGGCCTTCCTTAGGATTAAGGATTAAGTATTAAGGATACCACCTATCATGTGAAGTTCCAGGGAAATGATAATATATGAATTATTCTATCTTAACACTACACTTCTCTTTTATGGCCTTTAAAGTTCCATGTAAATGAGACAAGAACAACATGGGCAGTCAGATCAGAGGCATCAGTTCCCTGACTCATATGCCAATCAATCAAAATACCAATGAGATGTTTTTAAATTAAATAAAAAATTACAAAATTCAATGGAAGAACAGAAGGTCAAGAATTAAGGAGTAATGTGAAAATCCAAAAGAGAAAGGAAGGCTTGTATTATTGTATCTCACATTATATAATATAGAAATATAATTATTAAGACTATCTTATATCATATAAGAGAAAAAGAGGGAAGAGGAACAACTTAAATGACTATTCTCTAAAGTTAAATTTTTATACTTTACATATATATTTAATAAATTCAAACCCACACAATATAGGGAAAATAATTCAATATTCAGCAAAGACTCATGGGATAATTAACATTTTGCCCCTCTACCTCCCCAAAAAAAGGAATATACTGATGTCTTACATGATACAATAAACTCCAAATGAATAAAGAAAATCTATATATTTGCAAACTATATAGTTTATAAACATCATTAAAAATTAAATAATGAAATATCATGAGCACCAGCCCCAGAGTTAGGGGAACCTGAGTTCAAATTTGATCTCAAGACACTTAATACTTACTTTTCTGTGTGACCTTGGGCAAGTCACTTAACCCTATTGCCTAACCAAAAAAAAAAAACACAGGAAAAAAATAATGAATTGTCATATATTACAAAAGTAGATATAGAGAAACCTCTCTTGTATCTCTCAAAAAGAACGTAAGCTTCTTGGGAGCAAGAACTACTTTATATCCTCAGGTTCTAGTATTTTACTTTGAACATGGTAGGTATTTAATGAATGTTGTTCTTATTAAATATCTATGACTTCAGGAAATTGAAACAAAAAGGTGAACCAGATTACATAAAAATTAAAAGATTTTGAGCAATATAAAGTAATATAATCTAGAATTTAAAGAAATGGAAAATGGAAAGAATCAATATCCCAGTAAAATATTTAAAATGAACATTTCTATTAAAATAACCAAAATCAATTACTTACATAAATTAATAATAATAATAATAACACATCTCCATTTAATATGTCAGAATATGTAAACAGGCAGTTCCTAGAGAAAGAAACATTGTCAGTAAAGGCATGAAAAAGTATTCAATCAGATAAGTGAATAGATAAGGACAACTCTGTGACATTATCTCAAGAGTATGATATTAAAATAGTAATGACAGTAAAAATTGAGCAAATTTAACAATATCTTGACTATAGAGGAAAAGGTAAGCTAGTTAAATTGGGCAGATAAAGAACTGAATCAGTATTTTTGGAAGGGAATTGAAACTATATGATGAGTTACCAAAAAGAAATGCTCATAGTCTTTTACTTAGATTAAACTCTAACAGGGTTATTGACAAGAGAAAATATAACTAAATCAACTAGGTATTTTTGAATACATAATTGGGAACTGACTGAGAAAATTATCTTTTGATGTGTATCAAATATCTGGAATGATGTGCTCATTCAGTTAAAAAAAATGAGAAAACTCTACTACTTGAGCCCCCATTCAGTGTTCACTCTCAATAAATAGGGACAGCAGCATAAATCAAATAAGAAAGTATTTAATTAGAACATAATGGCAAAATAACAGGAAAATCATGCAGAAGGATCATTTTCAGTTCTCTGAATGTAAGTGAACATAATCTACCACAGATTCATTGGCAGATGGAACAGGAATAATTAACAAAAGAATTAATAATTAAATTATTAATAATTAATAATCATTAACAAAAGAAACTTATTCTTTCAGATGGGAAAGATTTTGGTTTTTAGTGTAGGCCTTTCATTTCATAGGCCTTTCAAGTTTCTGAGACTAAATTTGAACTCAGTTCTCTTGACTTCAAGACTGGTGCTCTATCCATTGTACCACCTAGATGCCCCCTGAAAAAATCGATTCTTAAAGATGGAGGGAGAGGCGACATGGCATTCCAGAGGCATCCCAGCAGACTGGGAGGTAGGAAAGTCTGGGTTTGATTTCTACTTCCATGGGAAAGAAACCTAATCTCCCTAGGCTCGTCTCTTCATCTATAAAAGGGAGATAATAAAACCATTAGCATCAATACAGGGTTGTCGTGAAGGTCAGAAGTGATAATGATTAGAAACTACTCCTTAAAGCATCATATTGTTGTTGCTATTGTTAAGTCATTCTGTCATATTTGACTCTTCATAACCCTGTGAACCATAGCATGCAACCCCCTTCCATCCTCTATCTCCTGAAGTCTGTTCAAACTCATGTTTGTTGTTTCCATGACATAATATAGTCATCTCAATCTCTGCTATCCTTTTCCTTTTGCTTTCAATCTTTCTCAATATCAGGATTTTTTTCCAACAAGTTTCATCTTATCATTATGTGACCAAAGTATTTAAGCTTCAGCTACAAGCTGAATACAATTTATTCTTTGTTTGACCACTGAATTGTTAGCCAATATTGGTTTCTCAAGCTTTGAATTTTCCTTGGGTTAGATACTATCTTTGGTCACCTGAAGTAGTGATTCTCAACTTTTTCCAAAACAAGGTCTTCTTAAAGTTGAAATATTTTGCAGACTTCTACATAATAGCAGTGGTAAAATTAATATCAATAGGTTTAGAAAATACATGACTTTACGCAGATACCTCGCAAAAATTCTGTGACCTCTGACTTCATATATATGAAGATATCATAATAAATAGATTATAATATATATATATATATTAGTTATAATATATATTAGTTATAATACAATAATTGTATGAGTAGAGCAAAAGGTTCTGAAAGTATGTACAATCAGGAGGCATTTTTTCTAGATAATGATAAAATTCTTTTTCCCCTCTTGTAATTCAAGCAATGTTTTGAAACTCTGGTTTGGGGGCAGAGACCCACATCCAGCTAGATCCAGCCACCTACATCTTCTTAGCTTGCTGCCAAGAAACAAATACTCCCCCTTTTTACCCACCCTCCCCCACTTTCCACCTCCTACTCGTGGAACACACATCAAATCAATCTATTGCTTTTGGAATGGGCTTCTCAATCTTCCCTGACCAATACTTCTCTATATGTGTTGTCTCACCCTATTAGAAAGTAAGCTTTTTGAGGGCAGAAACTATAACTATTTTGTTTTTGTATTCTCAGTGTTTTTCACAAATTTCACATAAGGCCTAAATATCTGTTTGATTTTTCATTTTTTCATTCATTAATTCAGAAAAAAATTGGGGAAAAAAATTCTTCAGAGTTCACATAGCAGGGAAAACTCTTGATTAAAAGGACTTATTAAAAGAAGAATTCCAAGTAGTCAGGGTCTTAATAGAGGAACAAGGTACTACTTCTCTTTCCTGAAAAAGAAAATAAAACAATCACTCTCTAATATCAATTCCAAGAATGAAAAGCTGGAGGGCTCTCTGAGCAGAGTTGATAGAAACTGTATTCTAGGGTTAGGAGTCATGGAGGAAGGACTAGGCCATTGGGGGGGAAATAGATAGAAGATCACTCTAAGCACAAGTCAAAGCTGAAATTTATAATTCAGGCAAAAACAAAAATATTCAAATGGATCAACATCCTTTACAATGTACAGCATGTCTGAACTGGCCACTAAAGAGATACTGTTCTCAGGAGAAAAGGGAGCAAGATTTATCATGAAATTCCTACAATGAATTGAATATTTAGAAAATGAGAAGTTTGAGGGGGTTTTTAAGGCCTCTCAACATAGTCTCTTTAAGACTATGTTCATGAGTGCTCATGGGAACTTAGCTGTCTTAAAAGTCTGAGGACAGGGCCCTAAGAGTATATGAGTCAAAAACAGTCATGAAATGGGAACTATTGTAAAATATTCAAGAAGTAACATTTTCCTGAAACTAAATATCCTAAGTCCTCTACCAAACAGCTTTATTTTTATAGACAGACAGACAGTGGAAATGGCTTCTATTATGGAAGAAAGTGTGCCAGCCATAATAAGACAAAATACTGGAAAAAGCCATTTCTACCACTTTTTTTTAAACAAAAGCTGACTTCAAAATACACAATCTCCCCCAAAATACAGCTTGCAATGCTAGGAAAAACATCTGTGGTATGCAACAAATCATACCCAATTGTTCTGCTGTGAAAAAAAAAGTCAGTATTCAATCACCATTTAGAAAAATTCTGCTAGGACAAATGTGTTTTCAGTTCACACTGTATTGTCACTTTCTAGCAATTATCACACTCTTTGTAACTAAACACCATATTTTTAATCTGGAAATTCATCATCATCACTTTTTTGTTTTCCCCTAAAAAACAACATCAACAAGAATACCAGGTAATGTGTGACCTGAGAGTCCTGGCATAGGAACTCTCCCAATGAACTTGATCTGTGATAAATCACTTGAAGATAAGAAACAGAAAAGATGATGAGTCATTGTAGCATCAACATCTCAAATAAGCAGTGACTAGATCTCATAGATAGTAATAATTCCAATTAATATACAGTGCTTCTGTATGGTATAAGACACAAAGGGTTTATGTTGGAATCAGGAAAGGCTAAATTAAGTCCTGCCACATGCTAGCTGTACAACCAAGGGGCAAGTCATGCGATTTGCCTATTATATTAGATAATATATATTTGCCTATTATATTAGATAATATAGATATATTAGATATATTTGCCTATTATATTAGATAATATATATATATATTAGTAACAGCATTCTTTCTATCATACCACACTAACAACATTTCATCATTTAACCTTGAAGAGAAGAGGCAACATCTCAGTTGCATGTAGATTCATAGAAATTCATCAGAGGAAAGAAAGGTTGCTTGTGAAGTCAGTCCTGTAAGGTCAGATGTCCTTTCAACCTAACATCACACTGTCAGAAATATTAGCAGTAGCATATTCTTAGATAGTCAGGAAACCAGTCTAGGAATTAAATATGATGTAATAATAAAAATAAGCATCACTGTAAATAACTTGAGCAGAAGCTCCAGAAAAAAAAAAAAAAACTTCCTTTACCAAAAACTGGAGCTGGACCAATGTCTCTGAACTATGTCACCAAACTGGAAAAACAACTCTGGTACCTCAAAACACATACAAAACTGAAAAGAAGACCAGTATATCTAATTTAATGCTCCTTGCTGGGGTCAAAAAAAATAAGATTCAACACATCTATCCTGCCCCAAAGTTTTCAAACAAGGGGGAGTTTCATTTTTGTCTTTGCAGCCCTGGAACCTAGAACAATAAATGATTCATAGTAGGCATTATATATGTGTAAATACTTTATCATATATTCATCATTTTATTATAAATATTTATTGATTATGTAATTTAAAAGCTTTTTCATCCTCTATGGACTTTCTTCCCTCCCCTCTATTATTTATCCTTTCACTTCAAGTCTTGGAAATCATGATAACTGACATTTATATAACACATTAAGGTCTTCAAAGAGCTTATTTGAGTCTCACCATTGTCATAAAAAGTAGGAGCTATAGTTGGACCATTTAGATAGCACAGTGGGTAGAGCACCAGTCCTGAAGTCAGGAGGACGAGTTCAAATCTGGTCTCAGATACTAGATACTTACAACTAGTAAGCTAGTGGTCTTGGGAAAGTCACTTAACCATGATTGCCTCATATCCAGAGTTATCTCCAGTCATCCTGACTGGATGGTCCTGAAAGCAAAAGTGAGGCTGGTGACACAGCACCCCCTCACTCAAATCTAATTCATGTGCTTGTCATGGCATCACCTCCATGGTGTCATGCTCTTCTTTGAGAATGAGGGACATACATCACAATCATTAGTTAATACTAATTCCATTTTAAAGAAAAGGAAACTGAGGCTTAGAAAAATTACATTGTGCTTTATTTTATATTAAAAATACCTCCAAACAATAAACCATCAACATGCCACAGAACTGGATTTTTGTTGTAATGAAAAGTCCTTCCACTGATATAGGTCAAAACCATCTATACTGTCTTAGAGAATTACCTAAGGTTCAGAGACTGAGCTCCATGGTCTCACAATTAGAAATTTAAGGGTAAGACTTGAAACTGGGATTTCCTGCCTCCTAGTTCAACCTCTACTATAGCTGCTTCCAAACCCAATGCACACCTTACAGTATTTCAACAAGTTAGAAATCATTCTTATTATTTTTTAGAGGGAAACTAAGGATGAATAAAATACTTTAAATACCTTAATGTAAAACATTTTAAAAACATGTAGTCTTTTTTGTCATAGAAAAGAACTGGAAATCAAATAGAAATTCACTGATTGGGAATGTCTAAAAAGAATTCAGAGAAACACTAAAGGTTATATATGAACTGATGCACAATGAAGAAAGAAAAACCATGAAAAGAAACATGCACAATACTAACAAAATAAATAGAAAAAACAACCACCACCATAAGACAATGAAAACTAAGTATTGGGAAATTATCAGTACCAAGACTTGGCCCTGAAGCAGAGATATGAAAATATATCTATCTCCCTTCCCTGAAGAGATAGGAGACTATAGAGGTAGAATATAGACTATGCTATCATACTTTGCTGAGTTAATGGTGAGTTTTGCTGAAATGCCTTTTTTCTTTCTTTTTTGTGCTTTCATTGAATGACTATTTTTTAAGAATATAAGAGAAAGAGCTGAAAAATGAAAATAATGCAAAAATGAAAGATGTGCATTTTTAATACTGTCAACTCTAAATTATTCATATGTGTTCTATCCATAGAAAACCTTTCTTCCCAGATTATTTCCTTCCTTACCACATAGCACTCTTCCAGGCTACTATCTAAAGCCTTCATCTGATAAATGTTCTCAAGGAATATAAATGTATTGTAATATTAAACCAAGCAATATATACAATTAGGAGAAGAATGTGGTTTAACTTTAAAATCAAATCGTGATTCAATCCATAAACATTCATCAGTTACTTTCTATATGCTCTGAGATGATACAGAAAGAAGAAAAAGACAGTCCATGTCCTCAGGGATCTCATAACTTATTAAAGTAGACAACAATGGAGAAAATGTAAAAATAATCTCTATTCAGAATACACAGGACATAATTAAAAGAGGGAAGGCATTAGAATTAAGAGGTGTTGGGAAAGGATTTAGTAGGGACTTGAAGAACATCAAGGAAGCCAGAAGGCTGAAAAGAAAACATTCCAGGCATGGGGAAGATCCAAAGAAAAACCTGGAATTGAGAGAATGTTTGCTCATGGAACAAGTCAGGTGTCCAATGTCACTAGATTAGAGTGAACTGCAGGAAGTAGGTTGTAATAAGTCTGGAAAGGTAGGATAGGGAAACTTATGAAAAACTTTGAATGTCATATCAAATAGATGATGTTGTATTTGATCCTGTAGAGAATAGGGAGGAGCCAATGGAATCCACTGGAAGATGGTGACATATAATAGAGAGGAACCCAGAAATGTTGATTTGCCCAAGACTACATAAATAACTAGCAGATCTGGGATTTGAACCCGGATTTTCTTACTCCAAACCCAGAATTCTTTTTCCTGTATTATGCTGCCTTTCTAATAAGGATATGCAGATTAGATCTCATAGCACAGACCAATTGCAGTAGGTATCAAGCAGATAACCAAAACTATGTATCTCTCTATCTACATATAAGAATAAACCTCCACAAAGAGAGCTTTGAAATGAATGTCAGTCATTTATTATCATGTCCATTTAAATTGTAAAATTGAGGACAGTCTCTATATCCCAGGAAAACTAAACAGAATATCTTTCTAAAGCAACTATCATCAGTTATTTAAAAAGTACATCTCTTTCTCAATTTTTAACCCCTCTAAATTCTCAATAGACTGCAAGTTTCTTGAAAGCTGAAACCATCTTTGTCTCTCCTCATCTATAAAAGGAAGTTGACTTCCTGGCTTCTTTCTAGTTCTAAATCTCTGATCCTTCTCGGAACACCTTATCCTTGGCTCTCCCATCCCATTGCCCTTGCAGGCTGAGTCTTAGGCTTCAGCACTCCACAACTGAATGGGCTGCTTGGTGAGGATTCTACTCAGTATGGCTTGCTTTTACTGTCCCATGATCTCAGTTTTTCTGTCCTTAAAAGACATGCGAGTCATGGGGAAATGCTCCAGTGCCAGCTGAAATACATGAAACCCACCCTGGGCTGTAAATGAGAGAACATCAAAAGCTGTCCCAGAGACTCGGCACCAAGGAGAATGTTCTCGGAGACTGGACAAGCTCCATCCCTGCTACCGGTTTTTTACAAGAAAGGCAATAAACTCCAACGTGTAAACCACAGGCGCGCACTCTCTCCTCCCCATCACTGGGAAAATATATGCAGGAAAGGTGCTAAAATGCTTCCAGACGGGCAGGGGGAGAAAGGACATGTTTGGATCTCACTCAGCTTGTGACCCTAGACATATTCTACCTGTTTCTGCCTTGAGATTTCCCTTTCACCTCTGAGGGGGAACATGAGGAGGGTCCCATTCTGATGGCCCACGTTTGGCATCAGGTCCCAGAAAGAAGGAAGGGAGGGAGCCTAGCATGAATGTCCAGACTGGGGTTAGTTGGGGGCAGGAGGAGGTGTCTGTTGGATCTGGAGTGGCCCCAGAAGCCCTGGTCTGACCTGGCCTGAGCCTGGGGACAACTTAATTCCCCATTTAAGCTGAGGTACTTAGTTCATTCTAAGGACATCCTAGTGTTCTGACCCCATCTGATATTCTCAGGGTCATTTCTGGACCTTGTACATAGGAGTCATAGTGATCAGGTCCATTTAGACCCCAGGTCAGGTTCAAAACTGACCTTATTTCTTCTAGATGGAGATAGCTCCTCTAGAGTAAGAATTGTTTCATTCTTTATACTTCCAGTGCAGCAATTGGCACCAAATGATTAATTGACCAAAATGATTTGACTCTCCAGGTCTGACCAAATACAAAAGGCTAGAATAAAGGGAATGACCATATGTATTTGACAAGTAGCCCAGGTGTAATGGATAGGAAGCTGGTCTGGATGCCAGATTTGAGTTCAAGTTCTCCCTTCCCTTCTCTCTCCCCCCGCTAAATAATGATGATGCTTGTCCTTCTTTCCTGAAGAAGACCATGACATCAGGGAGGTGAAGCATGACAAAAGCACATTAATTAGATTTGAGTATGTTGGGGAGGGGGGCAGTGTTGTGCTAAGTCACCAGCCTCACTTTCTCCTCCAGAGCCATCTGGATCCAGTGGCCAGATATGAATCAGGATGACTGGTCCTGGATACAAGGCAATCAGGGTTAAGTGACTTGCCCAAGGTCACATAGTAAATGTTAAGTGTCTGAGGCTGGATTTGGACTCCAGTCTTCCTGACTCAGAGACCAGTGCTCCAACCACTGTACAACCTAGCTGCGCCCCATATGCATACCAGCTAAATGATCCTCTAAGATCATTTAACATCTCAGGGTTCTCCAGGCAATTCTATAAGACTATAAATTGCATAAAAGAGGTGCCAACATGCTTTGGTAGAGGGCGGTTCCTCATCTAAAAGTTGCTTATATCAAAAAGAATAAAAATAAAAAACTCAGGTCTGTTAAACAAAACTGCTTGGGGGATGAGGGAGAGGGGAGAGACAGGAAAAAAAATCAGAAGGGGGGGGAGGAGAAAGAAAGCTCTCATGAAAGGAAATTAAGACTCAGATTCCATCAGAGTTATCAGTAGGGTTATCCCTAGAGATCTGGAGCTCCAAATTTGTCCTTAGTTGGGTGCTAGGCCCCAGGTCATCCCTATAGGATTCAAGGATGGAGCAATCACACCATGAACTTACTCCCTTACTCTAGTATACACATATACACACACATCATTTTATCCATGTAAAATAAAAATTAAAAGAATAACAAAGGTACCTTAAAAGGAAAAACAAAGTCACAGAATAGCAGTCCAAGGAAATGAATGGTAGAAGAAACAATGCCACTAGCTCATTTCCATAGTGCCTCATAGGTGGGAAAGGAAATTAAGGACTGATGATGAGACATACTAACCTTATGAGTTTTAAAGCACTATGTATTAAAGCCCTGCTCCTTCTATGTCCTCTCCCCTCACTCATCATCTCATATTGAGGGCCATCCTGATATATTCTCTAGATATAAAGAATACAAGTATCACTGTGAATCAATGAAGGCAATGGATCACAGAACAGAGGCAAGACTGAATGTCAGCTTATATAATACTGTATAATTACTACATACAGTAGGAACTCAATAAATGTTTGTAGAATAATGAATGTTCAAAAGGTATTAGGCTATGAAACTCCTCTGTAACATACAATAGCTTCTGAGTTGACTCTGACTAAAATGAAATAATAAAATATAATAGAAATATGAGAAATGATTATTTAAGCCACCCCCAGAAAAGCTCTGGATAACCCAGAAAACCTTGGAGATAATTTGTCTATGTCCTACTGCATATAAGAGAAATACAGCTGAATTTCAAGTCACTCAACCTGGGGTTTAGATCCTATTTTCTTGTGGATAAATAACTGACTTTTAAAACTATAAATGCCATCTTGAAATGTTTACTTACTTCTCAAGGCCTCAATTTATTCATAGTTAAAGTGAGATTGTACCCTATATCTTTAATTCTATTATCGATGTATAATGGAGGACAGTCTGACCAATATGCTGAAACTATCATTTTGCTAGGCTGGTGTCATCCAGTCTTCTAAGTTGAATATGCCAAGGGCATATTGTTAGAGTCTTCAAAATTACCTGAATCGAGACTAGTATGATTCATTTCTAAGGGAACAAGGGGAAGGGGGACATCATTCATTTAGGTTTCCAATGGGAAAATCATAATGTGGGGTGAAAGTAGGTCCTTCCTCTCATTTCTCTCTGAGGTTATATGACCCTGAGAAATGAATCAGGGTCTTTGATCTTTTTTGTTTATTCTTTTCCATCCAAGGTAAAGGAAGTGAAGCTTCCAATTTGATATGGAAACAAGAGAGAAATGTGGGTTCAGGACTCAAACCCAACAGAAGTGGGAACATGAGCTAAGGAGGTTAGTGTTATGTAGGAATTAATTTATGAATCTAGTCTCCCCTTTCTCACCAGATTAAGTTGGTATAAAGGAGATTGTACTCTCAATGTATTTAAAGAAATGTTTGAATATTTCTTTATGCTATATCTATGAAATACATATTCCCTTTTAAAGTTATTTCATGTTAAATGATTAGAAAAAACCGGGGTACTAGTTACTTGTTCCCCTAAAATGTGGAAAAAATATACAGTGAGGTCCCAGACTGATTGCAAAGAAAAGAAGTACCTACAATCCATCTCAGGGTCCTAGGAGCCCTGAAGGATAAATGAAACAGGGTTGACACTCAGAGAGCAGAGCCAAATTTAACCACATTATAAAAATCCTACAAATTGTTTACCATTTCCCCCCATTTTATTAATCTGACCTACAAGTCAATTAGTCTTTCTGTGTCTCCATTCCTTTATGTGTAAAATGAGAAGTTTGGACTAGATATTAACTTCTAAAGTCCCTTCTAGCTCAGTCTATGATCCAATTTTCCTATTAATTAGGACATGTCCCTGTTTCCAGTTATAATTCAGTTTCAATGTTAATGCTGTTGGGACCTGGACTTGCCTGTTCAGGTGGTGAGAGCACAGGGCTAGGGAGGCCAAAGCTGTGGTTTGGAGCCCTCTTTGAGGCATTTCCAGATTTGAGCTTTTCTATGGCCCCAGACTGTGCTCAAATCCAACCAGCCATTTAACAAGTGTGTGCCCAAGGGCGCAAGGCAAAAGTATGTGGAAAGATCTAGGGAAATCCATCACCACTACCAGCAAAACAGTCCCAAGGGTCTACTCTGTTGACAGTGAGTCCATTTCATCATCTTAGCAAGGATGGCATGTGATTGTAATTCTATTTAAGAAAAACAACTTTGGATTCCAAAGAGAATCCCAGGCACAATATTTTATTAATATACACATATTTGCAGCTCAGATTCACTGCAATAGTTTGGAATGCATTCTAGGATTCATCCTCTACCCAGATTCTGACCAGTGATCTGTATTCAATCCAAGAATATCACTGAGATCTCTGTACTATAGTTTATGAAGGCATATTCCTTCAAATTTTCTTATAGCAATGGAGCTGGGTCTCTGATTTATTCCTATTACAGTTTACCATAAAAACAATTTCCTTATGTACTGTCTTTATGTCTCATCTCATACAACAATGAGTTGACAATAAGCTTCTTGAGGAAAGTTAGTTTCACTTTTTTAACTTTCTTTGTTGTAGGATTTTTTTATCTTTGTAGGTAGAAAAGAGAACTTCCAGATCAATTGAACAGATTCTTCCAAGCAACCTGACAAACTTAGAAGATGTAGGCCTTTCAAAACAATTATAGAGCATTTCAGTGAGCATGCCCACTAGCATATCTTGATGATAGAACAACAGAGAACTCAGTGATGATTGGTTAACTGAGAACAAACTCTTGTCAAAGACATCATTCTTTCCTGCAATATAGAAAAATGAACTAAAAAATGAACTCAGTCCCTTTGTACTCTTTCCCTCTTTAGAGTTCCTTCACCTTTTCTCATATGCCTTGGTCTTTGGTTGAACAGTTGTCAAAGCCAAATTTAGATGGGTCTCTGATCTAGCCCTATCTAGCTACCATGAATTAAACTTATTCATCTGCTCCACTTATTCTATCCCCACCAAAGACAAACATTGAGAGTATCATTAGCTCCTGGAAGGCAGGTGTTGTTTCATTGTTTATTTTGAGGGATGGATACCTGAAACAGGAATCTCTGATCAATTTGATGAATTCCCCAAGCAATTTGATAAGATTAAAATAAGTTGTTATCAATACCTTCTGGGGGAAGGATGAAGGCCCTTTCCCCACCTCCTTTCCCCTTTTACTCTTCTCTAAAAGGTACAAAGAAAAGGGCAAGGAGGTGTTTACAGAATGAAATGTTGATCTCATCTCATAGTTCACTTCTTTATTACACAGGTTGCAGTAGGTTCTCTGATAAATGTTGTCCCCTTGAATTTCAGGTTTTTGTTACTGTTTTTCGGGTGTTTCGGTCATGTCTGAATCTTTGTGATCTCATTTTGAGTGCTTGGTAAAGACACTTCTCCAGCTCTTTTTACAGATGAGGAAACTGAGGCAAACAACGTGAAGCACCTTGCCTGGGGTCACACAGCTAGTAAGTACCTGAGATCAAACTTGAACTCAGGTCTTCCTGACTCCAGACCTGACACTCTAGCTACTTCACTGCCCATGAATTTCAGTTAGCTAGGATCTTAGAGTTCCAGGCTTGCCAGAAGCTTCTTGATAACATGTCTCACAGAATTACAGTGACTCCCCTAGTTCACTGTGTTGGGATAGTTTTCTCAAGTACTCAAAATGGAGCCTAATGGCAACTTCCAAGCTTCTGGATGAAGTTCTTAAAAATGATTTTATTTCACAAGAAAGATTCAATATGGGAATCCACTTCACTCTGCTAGTGACCTGAAATGGATATAATATTATGCTAAAATAATTAGGCATGCTGTGGGGAATATCATTAAGATTATAGGACTATAGATTCAGAGCATAAAAATATATCAAAGTTCATCCAGTCTATCACACCCATTCTACAAAATGCTGAAATGAAAAAAAAATGAGAACTTCATAAATATTCTAGCAGATCTATTTATTAACTGCCATTGCTAGAAGGATCTGAGATTTTGAACATGTTTACAAAGTATTTTTCAGGTAAAGAAGTACCTGAAGATATTTTCTTCTATGCTCCCTACTTTGTCTACTTTGTCACAATAGAATGTAAACATCTTGAAGGCAAATACTGCTTTGTTTTCATCATTTTGTCATTGTTTTGAAGGTGTTGAATACTTTTTGAATTTTAGTAAAAAAAAGTTTGTGGTTTTTTTATTGTTGTTTTTTCACACAGAGACTAATAGAAAATAAGGCCCAACTGCTCAATTTTGAACAATATAGCATGGGGGCTTCATGGAAGTGTCAAATCTTATCAGAATTATTTGCTGCCTCTTCTCAAGGGCAAAGAAACCTTTCTGTAGCCCTTGATGTGGCTTCATGACCATTAGAAGTCAAGGTTCTGCTTTGCTCTGGGTTTTATCTTGGCTGTGGAGAGAGTTGCAGTCTATTTATATATATGGAATTCATTCCTATCATTCTGTTTATTTAGACTTAGCTACAACAAGCCCTTTGCCTGCCTGTCACTGCATTGCTCACAACTCTTTTTTTAAAACCAAATTGACGTCACAAATCTAAATTTCATCCAATAATTAATCTTTTGGCACCACATCTTGGGAGGTCAGTGTCTGGTTAGAGTTCTAATATTATAACAAGACAACTCTATTCATTCACAGCTTCACACAGTATGCAACATTTGTGTCCCATGAATCTGATTTGATCAGACTAGCCCTGGAAAGAGCTTAAAGTAATAATTTGGCTTGCAGAAATTCAAGTCGGCATATAAAATGGACCTTGATTCCAAATCCCTATGAGCCAGTGTTGCTACTGTCTTCTATCCATTCCCATCAGACTGACCTTAGATAGAGGGAACAGATTCCTACAGTGGAGTGACTTGAGGGGAAAGGCCTTCTTTGGTCAAAAATATTCCTCTCTTTACCCATCCTCCTTTCTTTGAGGATTGTCATGGGTCCACTGAGAAAGAAAATGCCTTCAGTTTACTTTAGCTGACTTCAAAGAAATTAATAGGGGTGAGAGAGGAAAGGCTTAAAACAAGAGAGATGGGCTAAAAAGCAAAGTTAGAAGAGTTTAGCTCTGCACAGCTCATTATTCTCCCAGCTCACCAGTTTACTCTGATCAGTCAAGCAACACTACCACTAGGTTCATATAACAGAAGTATTTTTGCTTTTGACAAACATACCGGTGTTTCTGGGCAAGGCAGACAAAATATCTCCAAGGAAAGAGGTCTATGACTACATATCTTAATGTCTTTTCCTGACCTGGACATTTCTTGAAGTTATCATTGAGAAGTTATTCTATTTGATCATTTCCAACCCCTTCCTACCTCCAACCTCTCTCACTACCTTAAGTGATATATTTTGTAGTCAGTTTTTCATTGTTACTGCTGCTGCACATGTGATTTTATTTAAGGACCATGGTATGGAAATTCCTTCCACATATAAAAAAAAAACAGCAGTAACTTCTCTGTACCTTAGGGCTTTAGAGAGTTTCCTTGGGCACAAATACACACACACACACACACACACACACACACACACACACAGGCACATACTCAAACATACCTATAAACATACCTCACAAATCAAAGAAAAGATAAGGAACCAAGAAGATTAAAGCATCATGGAACATGCTATAGAACCAGAATTAGGCAAAATTAACTTTGAAGCTCTCCCACCTCCCTTTATGGCACCCCCCTTCTCCTATTTCTTCTCCTTCTCTAGCAAGTTTCCAAGGAAACCAGTGATTTCATGCTAGCCTCCAGCTACCCAAAATCATATAACCAACCCACCCACCCCCTTGCTACTATTCTTCCTCCCACTCAAAGTCTCATTCCCTTATTGCAAATGAAAGTACACTTCAGAGGACCACAACTAATTCACACCAAATTATAAATGATTGACAGCTTCATTGACTAGCCCTTTAACTTGTAATCAGTATGATTTTATTCAGTATGTCAAGGAAAGACTAAGGTTTTTGAAAGACAATGGAGAAAAAGAAACAGTTGGAGACAAAGTAAGTTAAGATTTTTGTTGCTGTAAGTTGTTTGAGAAACTAAAAATATTTGTTGTTTTGTGAGAAAAAAATATAATTTGAGAGCAAATATTCAATTTGTCCAAAACCTAAGGTCTTCTTAGATTCAAGTCCATCTTCTTTTGAAGGTCAATTTGGTCATATTCCTCTGCTGTTTGTATTGGAATACTACTAAAGCAATGTCTGGCAGAAAAAAAATTAGCAGTTCCAAGCAGGGGAAAAAAAGATTTACAAATATTACCCCAAAACACCAACTAGTTCTAGCCTCTCACAACTCCTCTTCTCAGAAAATTGGAGTAAATGGATTAAAAATGATCTATTAAAAGTGTTGCTTGCAATGAAAGCTAGATTTCAAATCAGAGGGCCCAGATCCAAGTGCTGGCTCCATTATTTAATAGCTACATAACCTTGAGCAAGTAACTTATCAGGATTTTGGATTGTCCCATCCATAAAATAAGGAGACTAAAATTAGATGAGTTAGTTCAAAGGGCCATCGTAATGGGATCTTAAATACAAGTTCCAGGTTGCAAAGGAGCTGATGATATATAAGAACAACAGAGATAAATAAAGAATCAATTCAAATGAAAAGTGATTTTTCCCCTTTATTTTTATAGTTTTTTTTCACATTCTAACTTTTATTATTTTCTTTGGAAAGCTTGACAATCATAAATTCACTAAACTATATGGAGATTGCTTTTTTAACTTTCAGTGTTATTGATGTGTTTTGCTACATTACAAACATTTACAATTTCTCCTGCTTTATGAGAGGTGTCTTGTAACAGAAAAATAATTAAATAAAATAATAATACAGTGATCTCATTTGAAAGTTTCAACATTTCACATGTTTAATACCCTTCAACTTTCATTTTTTAAAAATAACAGAAATCAATTTTCTCTCCCAACCAACCCCTAACCCCTCTAGAAAAAATTAATTTCTTATAATAAATATGCAAAGTTAAACAAAAAAATTCCATCAGTGGCAAAAATATGTGTGTGTACATCATATAGCTATAGATATAGGTATGTCTTATTTCATATTCTAAATCCATTACCTCTCTATCATGGAAAGCATCATCAGTCCTCTGGAATCATGATTGGTAATGTATTGATCATAGTCTGGGTTTTTTTTTAAGAATTTCAAGGGTTTTTTTTCTTTTATAGTGTGGTTTTATATAAATTATTCTGTTCGTTTCTTCCTTGTTTATTAAAGTCCTCAAAGTTGTTCATTTTTGATAATACTGATGTTATAGTATAAACCGTTTTTCTGATTCTGCTTGCTTTTCTCTATAACAGTTCATGTCTTTCCATCTCTTTGAAAATTATCTACTTCCTCATTTTTATAGCATAGTAAAGGTGTTCTATCTTCCAAACCTTTAACCATAATGTGACCAAACCTCCTAGTAAAATAAGAATGACTCTTGGGAGGTTTTTTTGGTTATTTATTTTTTGTTTTGCTTGTAATAGAAATAGTTGCAGTCTTTCTCAGGAATCAATTCTAATCTCTCAAAACCCTTCACCTCAGAAAATTCTGTTTTCAAAGACAAAAAAATATATACTGAATACCTACTATGTGCAATCTGAGGTAGCAGAGAAAGGGGTGGGGAGAGGACACTGTGAATGCGTCAGGAGATTAACTGTATCTTTAGATGCAGTTATCATCTTGCCATGACCAGCATAGACAGCAGTCACATTCTTCGAGATACACAGATTCACATATCTACCCACCCGCCAGCTCCGTTCATAAATAAAAGCTCTCACCAGAGGCTTGTCATTCCTGCTGAGAAGCTTCAAGGTCTCACATGGTACAAGTCAGCATTAACACTCACTAGAATTTTGGAAACCTCTTCCAATACAGTAATGCTTCATTTATCCAACTTCAGTAGGGAAGTCCATATAAAGGAATTATCCAAAAACTTAAGATTTTTACTTTTAAGTGTAAAATTTGTTCTTTTGTGTCATAACCCCTTTGGAAGTCTCAGGAAATCTATGGGCTCCTTCTCAGAAAAATGTGCTTTTTTAAAATTCATAATTTAATACTAAATTTCAGTTAGAAGTTAATGAAAATACAGAAGCAACTTTTCCCATCCAAATTCAGTCCCTGAAATCTATTCACAAACTTTATATTAAGAACCCTATTGTGATTTTAGAGGCACATAGGTGTTTAATAAAGGCTTGTTTCCTTCCTAAGTTTTATTAAATAATTAATAATCACCACTTATATAGCTGTACATTTTGCAAAGCACTTTCACAACTGTACAACAGAAACTTTCACAACAAAACACTCACAATAACTTTAGGAGGTACATGCAATTATTATCCCCACTTTATGGATGGGGAAACCCAGGCAGACAGGAACAATGACTTGCCCTGGGTCACACAGCTAGTATGTTTCTGAGACAAGATTTGAACTTAGATTTTCCTAAGTCCAGGTCAAAGGCCACTGAGCCCACCGAATTATTTGTTTCAAGCAATTGGGATGGACATTTTCCTAAAATGTATTATCTTCTGTATTTTAACAGAATGGCCTTTTTAATAGACTAAATTTAATTCCTTTTTTGATAAGCCATAATGAATTCCAATAATGCTTTCTATTCTCATAGAGCACTGTTCTCAGCAACCATTGAAGTTTGTGTAGGGTTGCTGCTTTCTGAGTGGTTACTTGTGTCTGTTGCTTATTAACTTTCTGTCCTCTCCCTTGCTGACAGCCATCTCTTGTTTGCTGTTAACAACCAGAAATTATCCCAAACACAGATAACTTTCTAATTTTCAGTTTCTAGTCCATTGTGGAGGAGGAAACTATATCAAGGAGGTTTCTAAAAAGGAAATCCAAGAAGAGAGTCAAGAATTTCCAAGTGAAAGGACCTTTTTGTTCCCCTGAGAGTGAGTTTGAGTATTCAGACTTTGAGACTTAGATTTCAAGTTCCCAGAGTTGAGTTCAGGCTTGGATTTCAACTTCAGTGAGATAAGAAGAAAGGAGGAGCTTTATTCTATATTCTTGACTTTTTACGAATACCTACATTTATCAAATAAGAACCTCCAGGTAAGCGAAATGTTACCACTCAACAGACTTGAGCAAGATTGTTTTTCCATTCCAATCACTAGTGAATCACTTTGATCAAAGATTATGGGGCCAGGGGAATGGAAGATGAAGAATAGAAAGGAGATCTTTCAAGGAAAAAACAAAAAACTTCCAGATGCTGGAAGAAGAAAACCATATCTGGCTTTCAAAGGCTGAAATTCCTAGAAAGATCAATTGTTAAGACTGTGCAATGTAAAAGCCATAAGTGAATGTCACAAAAATGAGAGCAGAAAAAATACAAAATGTACAAAATAATCAAATCTTAGAGGTTAGCAATCCTAACCTAAATTCCAGCATTCAGACAAGTGGGCACTCATCATATCTGAAGACTTATTTATTTTGCTGTATCTTGTTTTCCTGGATACAAATAGAAGGCATGACAACAAAGTGATGAAGCATGTGGCAATTAGCCCTGTCACATACTTCATAAGAACACTTCACATATAATTTGCCATTATAAATCAACTAGTAACTCATGTCAAAACAATAAAGAATTACTATGTAATGCATTATATGTCACTTTGAGGCATCATTTTCTAGATAGTTTGTGTATTCAAAACTATCATTTGAGACTGAATCTGTGACATAAAATAAGATATATGAAAAAACCAGCATACCAAGGAAAACTCCATTGGTTTGCATTCTATTTCTTCTTTTGCTGATAATGACTTTACTTAAAGAACTGAAAGATGATTGAATATAGTTAGAAAAGGCCTTAAAGATCATCTATCTGGTCTAAACCTTCATATTTTCGATGTGTAAAGTGAAGCAAAGAAATGCTAAGGATCTGTGCAAATCACTTCACCCTGTTTGCCTCAGTTTTCTCATCTGTAAAATAAGTTGGAAAAGGAAATGAAGAACCACTACATTAACTTTGCCAAGAAAACTTCAAATAGGGTCATAGAGAATCTGATATGATTAAAACTACTGAACCTTTCCAAGCTTAGAGTCATTCTCAGTCCTTTACTCTTTCCTATGCTATTTCCTATGCTATTTATTGAGTCATTTCACAAATCCTATATATTCTATACCTACAACAACTTTCACTTCTCTCCCTTTCTTTTCACATATATAATCACTCTAGTTCAGGCACTCAATACTCCTCACCTAGACTTTTGCGATATAATTAGTCCACTTGGCACAGATTTCTTCCTCCTTCTAATTGATACTCCATATGATTATTAAAGTAATCTCTCTAAAGCACAGATCTGAGCATGTCATTCTTCTGCTCAATATAGTCTAGTGATGCCCCATTACTTCTGAGATCACATACAAACTCTTCTGTACAGTATCAAAAACCTGAGTTCTCAATCTAACTACAAGCTAACTCTCCTTGATTATTATGCATTATTCCCTTTCATCTAACCCATAGTCCAGTCAAACTGTCTTTCTTACTGACATTCACACATTAAATTCCAAGGAAAAAAACAAGCTTGAAATGCACTCCTTCTTCTGTCTCTTAGCATCCCAAGTCTCCTTCTGTGACAACCTGTTATAGCAACTTTTTGATACAATGGCCTTTAAAGATACAAATGGTTCCCTCTTCTCCAACTTCAGGGAGTTTATTTTAAATAAGAAATTATGAGTTCAGCCACAATCACTCCAAACCTCCATTTAGGAAAATTTCTAGCATTTAGTCAGAAATTGGGCCCTCTGCCCAATTTTACATTTATATCTATCTCTAGTTAATCTCTGGTCTCTTTGTGGTTAGGCAAAATTCAGTTTACTGAAAACAATTAAATAATGAAATAGCAGTGAATAAATAGGCACCAAAAGAGGAAGCTGAGGAAAGAGCAGATATTTTCTTCTGTCTTCCCCAAGTCTGAATTTTCTGCCCTGAAATGCCTATATTGCCAATGATCCTCCTCAATATCTCCCTTGTCTCAGTTTAGTTCCATCTTTGCTCCTCAAATGTTTCTGAAAAAATCACACACTCCAATATCTGGAAGTCTTCTCCCTTTTGCATTTAACAGATAATTTATAGACAATCCTTAGAGGCATGATCAAATTGCCAAGTCTATTGGAATATTTGACATTATCCCCTTTATCCAATGGTTTTCGGACTTTTCACATTCAGTCTAAGGTCTTTTGATTGAGATGTGTTCTCGCCTCATTAAGATATCAGAACAAAAAGGGAGGTGACTTCAACCCAACTTTAGACTTCAAAGATCAGCTCAAACAACATCTCCTGCCTAAGATCTTTCATTGTCCTCCAAGCTTCAATTGGTACCCCATATCCCAAAAAGCTTGCATTCATTTCATAGATATTAGAAAATTATATATGTACATGTCTCTCCCAATAAAATATGTTTCATTAAATCAGAGATTGTTTTATTTTTGTTTTTGAATCTCTAGCACCTAGTATAAAATAGGTGATTAGTCAATGTACAAATTTTACCAGGTTTTCAGTGTATCTTATCTTTCTTGATTATTGTTCTTCTCTCCAGTATGCAAAATGGGCAATCTTGACTTTGACTTATGTACTCTCATTCTTTGATCTTAAAAGTGACTCTATGTTAAAATAGCTTAAGTATTGCTGCATTCTCAGCAGCTGTCTCCCACAAGACACCCAGGGCCTTTATAACTCACCTCATTATCATCACTGAGATTTTAATCATACTAAAACATCAGCCCCATCACAAATCCATAAAGTAGGCAAAGCCTCCCCTCTTCTACCATCTCCTCTCTCTGCAATCTTGTCCTCTTTTTTTGAAGCTTCTTCAGTCTTCAGTTGCCCTCATTGTACTATATCCTCTTCACAAAGGAAAGTCACATGATAAAGTCATTAATTTGATGCTATTACAACTCCCAGGAGTATTTAGATTTTGTATTTTATTTTTTAATTCCTTCATCGTAACAAATATGCACAGTTAAGCAAAACAAATTCCATCACTGGTCATGTCCAAAAGTTATGTCTCATTCAAAAATGAGCATTTTTAAAGGTCTATTTATAGATATTGAGAGGGAAATATTTACCCCCAAGGAATGAGTATCTAATGGTTGAATTTCAGGCAAAAATGTTGACCAATGAGAAAGATTTAAGTAAGAGGCCTCCCTACAGTCTTTCAAAATAGGGCAAATTTTGATTGTTCTATAACATAAATCAACTCTGCCCTTCATCTCTAATTGTCTCTCATTAATATGGGATGTTTATGGCTATGATTCTCTATATATGTAATTTTTAAATAGCAGTAAATAATGGTTTTAATCCAACCCTCTCATGTTATAGGTGAAAGGAAGCAATGAAATTGATTTGACAAAGAGATCTGTCCCTGATCTGTCTGATCAGACAAACATAATGCACCCTTAACTCATCAGACTGTCTAATATTGCAAAAGTAGGAGAATTTTGTGATCGTTTTAGATTTGGGTCCCTGAGCAAGAGACTGGCAGCCCCTAAACTGGTGAGATTAGAGCAGCTGAACTTTGAAATATGGGCTACACAAGTTCTGGGTAGTTGAAGCTCACAGATAGGGTTGCTGTGTGGAATGCCTCCTATGTCCAATGTGAGTAGCTCTATCTCTCCTACTCAGGCAGAGCTCTCCTCACATTTCATCCTCCAGAAGTGACTGTCTGATAGAAAGCTCACACATGAGATGCTCAGCCTGCCAGCTTAAAGGTTATAAACCCTGTCCTCACTGGGAAGAGGACTGAGGACTAATAAGAAGTGATCTAACCCTGCCCTCCCACTTCAGCTCCTTTTCTAAACTGATGTACCCATTCTTTCCAGGAGGCTCACTTTGCTTCACTCCATAAGGAGTCTTCATTCTTCCCATATTTACAGCCCTGTTTTAGCAGCCAAGATGTTTGCATAATAGGTATTTTGCAGGCATAGTTTCATTTCAGATTAGAATTTTTTTAAGCACACAGGGTACTTAGCTTGGAGAGCCACATAGGCTCCAGGCTGCTTGCATATCCAGACTGAACTATAGCCTGCTGACTTTAGCCCTTGCTTACACTCGGGAAACAATTCTTGGGGATCCAACTCAGGTCCTGTCCCCTGGCCCAAGCAGAATGTGCAGGGCCCCTGAGCTGTCTTAGGCATGGAGCTCGCCCTGCCAACTGCCTCACACTCTTTTCTTTGGCTGCCATTTGAGCCCTCAGATTGCTCCAGGACACACATCTCTGTGACAGCAGCTCAGACTGCCACTCACCCCCACCATTGACATGACCCAGAAATCAACCTCCTCCAGTTTCCCAGCATTTGCCCTCACTCTCCTCCTTACCCAACCCAATAGGAGGCTCTCCCAACCCAAACTCCCCTCACCAAGATTCATCTCACATTGCTATCTGTTCAAGATAACATGACCTCTCATATTTCCTTGCAAAAGGTTCAAAGGTTTTGTAAATATGTTTTATTCAACCCCCAATATTTGCAGTGCAAATAACTCCTTCACTGAAAACTTCCCAACCAGCCTTAAATATCAATCGCATATTGATTGAGTCCTTTTTACTATATCCAAAGTCCTGTGCTAAGGGCTATGGGAAAGAGTAAAAATCATGATAATCCCTGCCTTCAAGGATTTTATACCCTAGCTAAGGAATAATGGAAATAATGATGGATTTAGAGTCAAAAGAACTGGTTTCAAACCCCAGCTCTGCCACTTACCATCTGTGTGACCTTGAGCAAATCATTCAGCACCTTTAGATCTCAGTTTTCTCATCCATAAAATGAGAGTTGATTAAACAGTTTCTGAGTGCTAGATCTATGATCTTAATTTTTTTTTAGGATATATATGAGATGTGTATTTAATGGTATAATTAAGGGGCATAAATAGTACAGATAGAAAAATCTTCTCAGGTAATATAATGAGAAATCATTTTTCTTTTTAAACATTTTTAAATAAGGGTGACTCTTTGGGATATAAGAACAACTTTGAATAACATGAAAATAAGTGTGTTATAATGAACTAATTACAATAGTGGATTGTTTCATGTCAGGATTTGGACAATAACAGAGGAAGACAAGAGGGACCAGGACTGGGAATTTATTCAAACCAGAAGAGGCTTCTAAGTTCTGAAAGACTGCAAGTCTTGGGGGTTGAATAAAGCCTATTGATCCCTTCTCAGAATAAAAATAAATCAAACTACTTGTCACCTGTGTGATCTTGGGTAAATCACTTATTTTTCATGGGCCTCAGTTTCTTCTTCTTCTATAAAATGAAGCAGTTGGGTAAAATAATCTTTAATGGTTTTCCCCAGCTTTAAAACCTACGATAGGGTGGCTAGGTGGTGCAGTGGATAGATAGAACACCGGCCCTGGAATCAGGAGTACCTGGGTTCAAATCCGACCTCAAACACTTAATAATTACCTAGTTGTGTGGCCTAGGGCAAGCCACTTAACTCCATTTGCCTTGCAAAAAACATAAAAAAAAAACCCTACGATCCCATGAGTTTAGAGGAGAAAAAGGTGAGGGAAACTAAAAGTGAATGTATAACTTTGAGTTTTTAAAAAATTCACTCTCTGCTTTGATCTAGCACCCTATGTGAATAAGAAGCATCCTATCCATGAATAGGTAGGTAACATGGGCATTTCACTAAGTCTAGCCTCTGCCAAGACCCTCTCCAACCCATACTGTTCTGACTACAGTAATCTCCCAGGATACAGTTTAGGTAGGCCAGTGATAAGGATAGGATAACAAAAAAAAAAGGGTGACAGATTTTACTCTCAACCTAGTGATTGAAAGATATCAGATACAGCAAAATGCAAGTATTCTTTCAACCTTTACAATATATCATCTGTGCTTCCAGGTTAGAATTCTGTGACTCAAATATTTGAAAAAAAAATAGGCCTAGAGGTTTGGGCACAGGTTCATGAATATGGGACATTGCACGTGTTAAATTTTTTACCCATATTGATTAATTTTGCTGATTTTTTTCTTCTTACTCTTTTTTCTTTCTAAATATTTTGAAATAAGGGTGACTCTCTGGGATACAGGAACAAATTTGAATAACATGAAAATAAAATAAATCAATAAAAAAATTTAATTATAAAGAAAAGGAAAGAATTATTTTTCCAAGGAGGAAAAGTGTGTTATAATGACCTAATTACAATAGTAGATTTTTTCATGTCAGGATTTGGACAATAACAGAGCAAGAGGGACCAGGACTGGGAATTTTTTCAAACCAGAAAAGGCTTCTAAGTTCTGAAAGCCAGTAGTCAAACTCAGGAAGCTCCACTGAAATAGAGAGTAGCAGCCAAGGGTCAGAGGTCTAGGCAGGCAGGCAGCATGTGGAGGTCAACTAAGAAAGGGAGTGGGGGGATTAAGCAGGCACTAGGAATCTAGACAGGCAATGGCTTCAGAGTCCAGCAAGCAGAAATCAAAAATCTCCCCTTCTGGTTACTCCTTCTCAATCATTTTTACTGCTTCATCATCTATAGCTTGACCTTATATGTGAGTGTAATTGGACTAAATCAGGGGATTTTGACATTTTCATGTCTGAAGCATATTGATGCCTTCTCAGAATAAAATTTTAAATGTGTAAAGTAAAATTCATAGCAATCTATATAAATTGTATTGAATTGTTTATATAAATTGCATTGAAAAATATTTTATTAAACCATATTTTAAAATGTTCTGGACCGCAAGATTTTTAAAGTCTCTTCTAACCCTAGTGTTTTATGATTCCAGGACCATACCTTTACTAATAAATAGTGAAGGACCTCTTGCCTAAAATGTTCCTACTCAGACAAAATACAATTGTGTATTTCATATGGGATAGAACTGACATTAAAAGCTATTAAAAGATCATCTTGGGGCAGCTAGGTAGCACAGTGGATGGAGCACCAGCCCTACAGTCCCTACTCTGAATTTAAATCTGGCCTCAGACACTTAATAATTACCCAGCTATGTGACCTTGGACAAGTCATTTAACCTCACTGCCTTGCAAAAAACAAAAAAAAAGATCATCTTACTAGGTAAGCAATGGCAACCACCCCCAATTCACAAATTCTTGCTTTAAACCAATTTTCAGGGTTTCAAGTAAAAAGAATTAAAATCTAAAATTAGGTTAGGAGGATAGGCCTCCTTTGATAAGATGAGGAAACTGAGATACAGGGGTTAAGTGACCTGCCAAAGATTTAACATGTGTCTATATAAAGAGACTCAAAGCTAGATGCCTGACACCTAAACTTTTTTTATTGCCTCTCTCTCATTTTTATTAATATTATTATTATTGCTATTATCTCTTTTTTTCATCCCATAATATCAAAAGTCTTAATTAGTACTAGTTCTTCAATGACTTCTACTACGAATTAATCGACAAGCAACAAGCTTGCATTCAATCTCATTCTCAATGACACTAGCAAAATTTTGTCAGAGTTAAATATGGGATTTGTCTATGAATCCAGAACAGATAGATACTAGAAACTGAAAGAACACACAAAACTACTTCTGGAGAATGTGGAGAGAAACAGAAGGAAGCTCTTTTTTCAAGTCCAGTGCCTAGTGAAACTTCCGCCTTGCCCAAAAGAGACAAAATAGTCCCAATTTTCTTTTTATAGATTTTATAGATTTAAAGGTGGAAGAGCAGCCTCACAAAGCAACCTATGGTTTTTTAAGCTATATTCTCCAATTCCTCATTGACAATGAGGATTTATGTTTCAGGATCTAAACACTAAATAAACATCATCCAAAGAAATTAGCAATAAATTATAATGGCATAGATTCCATTGTTCACCCTGTAGCCATTTCAGGAAGCAGGGAAAGTCTAAGATTCTTTCCTCTTTATGTAAAAAATAATGGAATGTAAAGAGGGAAATGGCTTCTCTTTAAATTGGTTCTACTAATATAAATCTCAAAATGGAGTCCGATGAGTTAGAACTTTCAACTTTAAGAAAAGAACAATTAACCTCCTTTTCTAAAAAGATAATTACTAAGATCTGAATTGCTTTGACCCACATTGGAGAACTCAAAGCATTTTTAATGGGTGAGAAAGTACAGTCCCAGACTAGCTCACACTTATACCCCAAGCACTCCCTCTTTGAAGGTCTTAGAGATCAAGAAAGCTTTCATCAAAATCTACTTTCCAGTGTGAGTTCATTACAATAGTTCCATCAGCTCAGAAAATTTGAAGCAATTATAGAACTCTTGTCCAATTGTGGAATCATGAGACTCTTCACCATTTTATCAGGTTTCTCATTCAGTCCAAACTCATTTTGGAAAGGCAACTTGGCTTCTTGAGCGAGATCAGTAAGTAATAAGGGGTAGACATTGGGCACATTATTTCATCTTGCTGAGCCACGGTTTCTTCATCAATAAGATGGTGGAATTAAGAAAGATGAATTCTAAGATCCCTTCCAAGTCCAAATTTCCATGATTCTAATAGTCACTCAAATAATGATTAATAATCATTCCTCCTGGAATTGGGGCAAAGAAGCAAATGCTGACTATGACAGCAGGGTTATATATGTTTTTGATGGTAGGAGAAAGAATCTAAAATTTAGACTTTTGGTAAATTTTTAATAGAACATGAAAAAGCCTGTAGAATATCAAAGTATCAAAGCACAATTCTCCCTTTCCATCTAAAAGTCATGCCCTTTGGCAAAAGCTATAATGGGAAAAGATTAGACCTTTAACCAAACACAGATTAAAACTGAACTTTCAAATGTTCATGTTATAGCCAGTGGTGCCATCTAGCTGCTGCATAGGCTTGATCACTTTTATGAAATGCCCTTGGAAAATAGAATGTTGCTACTGTAATATGCCCATGTTTTCTGTGATCACTGATAAACATAACTGTTTCTTCTTAGGTCTGAGATTCTATTTCTAAATGAACATCTTTCTAAGGTTTTCTTATGTGAAGATAAAGTTATGCTTTTTCATCAATTAGCTTCTCTTATTCCTTCCATTCTCCATGCTCTTATGTCAAAATTTTTCAAGAGGATAATCTCCTTTCTCCAAAAGTGTTACCCTACCTGGGTTAATTGTTTAAAATCTCTGCATTTCAGTTTCTTTTACTACTTATCTTACTAGGTCAAAATGACTTCAAAATGAACTGATGGGTATAAAGAATCTCATAAATCCTAAAATACTACATCTATCCCAATTATTATTAGCCTTGGTTTTATACCTTAAAACAGTCTAAAATCTATGTATCTATCATGACTGTTGGCTAAAGAACAGAAATTCGTTAAGGACAGTTCATCATAGGCCTTCTCCAAGGGAATTAGTTATAGAACTAGTGAAATTTGATCATGATTAGGGTGTCATAAGCTGGACTTGGAGTCAGGAAGATTGGGCTTCATGACACACCTAAGACATATTAGCTATATAACCTTGGGCTAGTCATTTAACTGCTCTCAATTCTAGTTTCTCCATCTGTAAAATGGAGAGAATAAAGCATTTATTTCACCATGTTATTGGGATGATCTTAAGATAATATATATTAGATGCTTTGCAATCTTTTAAGTTTATTTGCTATTATTAATATTTTAATTCTAAGACAAATGAATCAAATCCTTGCCACTGGGGCAGGGGGAAGAGGAGGGGCGATGTCTTAGGAAAGAATTCACTTAAGGAAAAAGGCCAGGCCCAACATCCAATACAAATGATCACATAGTAACAGTGTCACGTTGTGACAAGACATAGTTTTATCAGGATACCAGATTTAAAATGCTGAGTGGGTGGGAGAGGCACAGGTATCTAAAGCCAGAGAAACCAAGACAGAATCAGGAAGAACATTTATACAGGAAAGCCATCACTGAAAGAAAAAAATCATAGTTTTTCACCTAATATCTTCTCCAAGACTCTTCTTTTTTGGGGTGTACTACTATACCGAGTTTAAGCAGCAGGGTCTCTGAAATTAAAAATAAAGTGTAGCTCAAATATGATTACAAATTTCCCTTGAGTTTAATTAACTGAATATGCTAATAAACCAGCTACCATTTATATAACTTTAATATATATAATAATCCCATTTGTGCCTCCTAAAAGCCCATTATTTTATTCATGCTTTTTATTTAGAGATAAAAAAAAATGAAATCTGAAAAACATTAAGTAACTTCTCCCAGAATCTCATAGCTATTAAGTGTTTGAGGCAAATTTTGAATTCAGGTCTTTTTGATTATAAATCCAGCTCTTTATCCACATCACATCTTATTAAATAAGACTCCTTTAAATCTTCCTTTTGATGCTCACTGATTATGAAGGTGGTTACTCCATGTTCTAGGATATCAAGAAAATGTGATACCTCTTGGAATACCCTAAAGTCAAATTATCCCAATCATTCCTTCATAGATTGGAGGCCCTTCAAAATGTAATATGATAACACCAATGAGGAGGAAATTAAGTTAATAATTCAGAATTATTTTGCCCAACTCTATGCCAACAAATTTGACAATCTAAGGGAAATGGATGAATATTTACAAAAATATAAGCTGCCCAAATTAATTGAAGAGGAAATTAAAAACCTAAATAGCCCAATCTCAGAAAAAGAAATTCAACAAGCCATTATTGAACTCCCTAAGAAGAAATCTCCAGGGACAGATGGATTCACAAATGAATTCTATCAAACCTTTAAGGAACAATTGGTTCCAATTATATACAAGCTCTTTGGAATAATAGGTGAAGACACAACTCTGCCTAACTCTTTCTATAACACCAATATGGTGCTGATACCTAAAACAGGAAGAGTTAAAACAGAGAAAGAAAATTATAGACCTATCTCCCTGATGAATATAGATACAAAAATCTTAAATAAAATCCTCAGCAAAACGATTACAACAAGTTATCACTAAGATAATACATTGTGATCAAGTAGGATTTATCGCAGGAATGCAGGGTTGGTTCAATATTAGGAAAACTGTTAGTATAATTAATTATATCAATAACAAACCTATCAGATATCATATGTTCATATCAATAAATGCTGAAAAAGCTTTTGACAAAATACAGCACCCATTCCTACTAAAAAATACTAGAGAGTGTAGAAATAAATGGATTGTTCCTCAGAATAATAAACAGTATCCATCTGAAACCATCAACAAGAATTATATGCAACTGGGACAGGCTAGAGGCATTCCCAATAGGATCAGGGGTGAAGTAAGGATGCCCATTATCACCACTGCTATTCAATATTGTATTAGAAATGTTAGCTTCAGGGGTGGCTAGGTGGCACAGTGGATAGAACGGGATCCCTTGAGTCAGAAGTACAAGAGTTCAAATCTAGCCTCAGACATTTAATAATTACCTAGCTATGTGGACTTGGGCAAGCCACTTAACCCCATTGCCTTGCAAAAAAAAACCCTAAAAAACAAAAAAAGAAATGTTAGCTTCAGCAATAAAAGAAGAAAAAGAAATTGAAGGAATTAGAATTGGGAAGAAAGAGATAAAACTCTCACTCTTTGCAGATGACATGATGGTATACCTAGAGAACCCCAAATAATCATCTAAAAAACTACTAGAAATAATTAAGAACTTTAGGAAAGTCACAGGATATAAAATAAACCCTCATAAATCCTCAACATTTCTACTTATGACTAGCAAGATACAGCGGGAAGAGTTAAAAAGAGAAATCCCATTCAAAGTAACCTCAAACAATATAAAATACCTGGGAGTATATTTCCCAAGGCAGACTCAGAAACTTTTTGAAAACAATTACAAAACACTTCTCACACAAATAAAATGAGATTTAAATAACTGGGCAAACATCAACTGCTCATGAATAGGTCGAGCTAATATAATAAAAATGACAATTCTACAAAAACTAAACTACTTGTTTAGTGCCCTACCAATGAAAATTCCAATAAATTACTTTGATGAGTTAGAAAAAAACTGTAAGTAAAATCATATGGAGAAATAAAAAGTGAAGAATTTCCAGGGATTCAATGGGAAAAAAGTGCAAAAGAAGGTGGCTTATCCCTACCCGATCTAAAATTATATTATGAAGCATCAGTCATTAAAACTGTTTTGTACTGGCTGAGAAATAGAGTGGTGAGGGGCAGCTAGGTGGCGTAGTGGATAAAGCACCGGCCCTGGAGTCAGGGCTCAAATCTGGTCTCAGACACTTAATAATTACCTAGCTGTGTGGCCTTGGGCAAGCCACTTAACCCCGTTTGCCTTGCAAAATAAATAAATAAGCAAATAAATAAATGAATGAATGAATGAATGAATGAATGAATGAAATAAAAAATAAATTAAGAAAAAAACAAAAATAGAGCGGTGGAACAGTAGAATAGACTAGGTGCAATAGCAGGAATTGATTATAGTAATCTGCTGTTTGATAAACCCAAAGAGTCCAGTTTTGGGGATAAAAACTCTTTGATAAAAACTGTTGGGAAAATTGAAAGCTAGTATGGAAGAAACTTAGATTAGAGCAACACCTCACACCCTATACAAAGATAAGATGAAAATGAGGATTTAGACATAAAAAAACAATATTATAAGCAAACTAGAAGACCAAGGAGTAGTTTACCTGTCAGATCTATGGAAAGGGAAGCAGTTTATTACCAAGGAATAGATGGAGAACATCATTAAAAACAAGCTAAATAATTTTGATTACATTAAATTAAAAATTTCTGCACAGACAAAACCATTGTAACCAAGATCAAAATAAATGTAGTAAATTCAGAAACAATTTTGCAACTAGTATTTCTGACAAAGGACTCATTTCTAAAATAAAGAGAGAACTGAGTCAAATTAAAAAAAAAAAACAAGCCATTCCCCAATTGACAAATGGGGATTCTCTAGGTATACCATCATGTCATATGCAAAGATAATATACAGCTGAGGAAATCAAAGCAACCCATAATCATATGAATAATTGCTCTAAATCATTACTTATTAGAGAAATGCAAACTAAAAAAACTCTGAGATACCACCTCACACCTCTCAGACTGGCCAATATGACCAGAAAAAAAGACAATGATCGGTGTTGAAAGGGATGTGATAAATCTGAGATACTAATACATTGATGGTGGATCTGTGAACTCATTCAACCTTTCTGGAGAGTGATTTCGAATTATGCCCAAAGGGCAACAAAAATGTGCATACCCTTTGATCCAGCAATATCACTACTGGGTCTATACCCTGAAGAGATTATGAAAAAGGGTAAAAACATCACCTGTACAAAAATATTCATGGCAGCTCTGTTTGTGTTGGCAAAGAATTGGAAATTGAGGGGATGTCCATCAATTGGGGAATTATTTAATAAAATGTGGTATATGTATGTCATGGAAACACTAATGTTCTATTAGAAACCAAGAGGGATGGAAATGCAGGGAAACATGGAAGGATTTGTATGAACTGATGCTGAGCAAGGTGGAGAACCAGAAAAACATTATACACCCTAACAGCAACATAGGGGTGGTGATCAACTTTGATGCATTTGCTCATTCCTTCAGTGCAACAATCAGGGACATCTGGGATATCTGCAACAGAGAATACCATCTGTATCCAGATAAAGAATTGTAGAGTGTGAACAAAGACCAAAGACTATTACCTTTAATTTAGAAAAAAAAATGCTATCTTATTATGTAATTTTGCTATCTCTTATACATCATTTTTCTTCCTTAAGGATATGATTTCTCTCTCATCACATTCAACTGAGATCAATGCATACCATGGAAACAATGTAAAGACTAACAGAATGCCTTCTGTGGGTAGTGGGGGAGGAAAGCAGGAATGGGGGGGAATTGTAAAACAAAATAAGTAAAATCTTTCAAAAACAGAAAAAAGGGAAAAATATTTACTATCAGTTTAAAAAAAATGTAAGATGATAAGAGACATATCTCCAATAAATCTAAATCTTATAATATGGACAACTTTGTCCTCCTCTATATCTCCATGAATGAAGATAATTACAGAAAATATAATGATGTAATAGTCTCCATCATCAATAAGGACTGAAAAAAGATAAAATATGTTTGAAGTTACAATGGGAAGATTTAAATATGGAGCATACCATTACTAAAAGTTACCATGTGAGATTAAACCTTTCATTTTAAATAAGGTTTACTCACTTGCCTCACTAACCACTCTGCTTGGTTTGACCAAGACAGAACATCATATCAAAGGTCTGTCCCTATCTTATGACTGTGTGTTCTCAAAAGTCATTCATGGATAACATAAATTTCTGTATGTCTTCTCTCTAAATACTGGTGTTATATTGAGGAATAATTTAGAAGTGTCAGATAAATTAGAAGTGTCAGATAAAACATTCATTTTCCATCTTTATAAATATGTGACAGGACAGATCGTTTTATCCTTCTGCTGAGTTGGTTTTACAGTGTTTCACCAAAATCCATCCCATCTATTAGTCCATCAGGAATTCCAGACCTAAGTAACTGAACTCTTGCTACCTTCCTTGCCTCTCCCCCTCTTTGTCCCATGAAAAAGGAACCATGAAAATGGTCTTCCTCCAGATTATGATCTCTAGAGACTATCTTTCCCCTCTCCCCACACCACCTAAGAGATTTTAATATACTAACCTTTGTATGTTCACTTTGAGCCAAACTATCCTGATTGGTGACTGAGTGATTTCAAACTCTCCTAAGCAACTACACATATCTAATGAATCCCTGATCATGCTTTGCATTCCCGCCTGAAAGGAAGTGAGCATTGAACAAACACCAACTATGTTTCAGAGCCAATGCTAAGCACTTTTTGCAATTATTATCTCATTTTATTTTCACAATAACCCAGGGGTAGGTGCTATTTTACATACAAGGAAAATGAAGCAAATAGAAGTTTGATTATTTGGCCAAGATCACATAGTTAGTGTCTTAGGCCAGATTTCCCAACCCTAAGCTACCCTGAGCAGCTAGAAGGTGCTGTGAAAAGAGCACCAGCACTGAAGTCTGGAGAACCTGAGTTCAAATCTAGCCTCAAACACTTAGCATTACTAACTGTGTGTCCTTGAGCAGGTGACATAACCCTGAGTACCTTGCATTCAGTGTCATCTCCAGCCATCTTATTCATATCTGGCCACTGGACCCAGATGCCACCAAAGCAGAAAGTGAGATTGGTGACTTAGCACAGCAACCCCTCACTCAAATCTGAATCAGGTGCTTGTCATGGCATCATGTCCCTAATGTCTTGGTCTTCTTTGAAAATGAAGGACAAACATCAATATCATCATCACCACCTATCCTGACATCATGCCATCTCCATTACCACTACTCATATGCCCCACCCACAATCAGTCTTGACACTTTCTACTCCTTGCTCTGGGAAAAGTAACCAAATCAATATTAACATTTATACTGGGAAGAGTTTATGAACTTACTGTCCAAGTCTTTGCTGACAATCTCTGTGACTTTTTATCCAAAATTCCCTTCCTTAGTCACAACTGTCCCATGTTATCTCCCCCTAGTAAAATGTAAGCCTCTTAAATACAAAGACAATCCCACTTTTGGATTTGTACCCTCTGGCACCTAACAGGCATTCCAGAAGACAACATATCCTAAGAGAGCTCCCTGCTCTCCATGTCAAGTTGGTAGACGGCCTACTAAGGACAAGTTAAAAGATAATTATTAAGCACTATGATTAATCTGTTGTTGCTGTCTTCAGCATTCTTTTATTTAATTTTTAGTTCCAAATTGTCTTCCTCCATCCAGTTCCTCCTTGACTCACAAAGAAGGTAAGCAATAGGATACCTATTGTATATGAGAAATCATTTAAAACATATTTCCATATTGCCAAAAGAATGTTCTTCAGAATAAAGCAAGAAAAAATGTTAAGGTGAAAAAGTATTTCAATCTACACTCAAAGTTTATCAGCTCTCTTTCTGAAGTTGAATAGCCATTTTCATTGAAAGTCCTTTGGAACTGGCACGGATCATTATATTGACCAGAAAAGCTAAGTCTTTCATAGGCAATAATTACAATCTTGCTATTTTAGTGTACAATGTTCTTTTTCTGTTCACTTTACTTTGCATTAATTCATATATCTTCTAAGGTTTTTTTCTAAACCTATTCTCCTCATCATTTCTTATGACACAATAGTATTCCATCCACAACCTGTTCAATCATTCCCCAATTGATCTCTTTCATTAGGGGTTTACCTTGATTTCTAAATCTTTGTTGCAATAAATATTTTTTGTACATATAGGTCCTTTCCCTTTCTCTTTGATCTCTTTGGGATAGAGCCTAGTAGTGTTATTCTTAGACTAAAGGGAATGCACAGTTTTACAATACTTTGGGCATAATCCCAAATTGTTCTTCAGAATGGTTGGCACAATCACAACCCCACTAACAGTGCATTGGTGTCCCCCATTATTCTGCATCCTCTCAGGCATTTGTTCTTTTCCTTCTTCTTCCATGTTAGTCAATCAGATAAGCATTAGGTGGTACTTCAGACTTGGTTCAATTTTCATTTCTCTATGATTGAGAACAACTTCTCATATGACTATAGATAGCTTTGATTTCTTCTTCTGAAAACTGCTTGCTCATATCCTTTGAATTTTTTTGTCAATTGGGAAATGACTTATATTCTTATACATTTTAGTCAGTTCCATGTGTTTTTGGGGAAATGAGACCTCTATAAGAGAAAATTGCTGTAAAAATACATCCCCTTTTTCCTGCTTTTCTTATAACTTTGGCTGTATTGGTTTTCTTTGTGTAAAACCTTTTTATTTCATGTAATCAAAATTATTCCTTTTACCACCCATGGTCCCCTTTATCTCTGGTTTGGTCATGAAATCTTTCTTTATCCATAGATCCTTCATGCTTCCCCAATTTTGAGCTGATCTTGGTATATAGTGAGATGTTGGTCTATTCCTAGTTTCTGCCTGACTACTTTGCAGTTTTTGTTGAACAGGGAATTCTTGACCCAAAAACTTGGATCTCATGCTTATCAAAAATTAGATTACTGTGATCATTTTCTTTGTATATTGTATGCCTAGTCTATTCCACTAACCAACCACTCTATTTCTTAGTCAATACTATATTGTGTTGATGATAACATTGTAATAAAGTTTGAAATCTGAGACTGCTAAACCTTCTTTCTTCATATTTTTATTGATTTCCTTGAAAATCTCGACCTTTTGTTCTTCCAGAAGAATTTATTATTTTTTCTAGTTCCATAAAATAATTCTTTGATAACTTGATCAGTATTGACTAAGCTTATGAATTTATCCACTTGATGAGATCTGACTTCATTTTTGTGAAAACTATTTTGTAATTGTATTCATAAAATTCCTGGCTTTATTTTGCCATGTAGACTACCAAGTATTTTGTATTAGTGCCGTAGTTTTAAATGGATTTTCTCTTTTTGTCTCTTCCTTCTGGATTTAGTTGGTAATATATTAAAAATGATAATTTATCTTTTCCATTATATCTTTGCTATAGTTGTTAATTGTTTCAACTAGCATTTTAATGGATTCTCTAAGATACTCTAAGTATATCATCATATCATTTGGAAAGAGTGATAAGTAATTGCCTATTCTTACTCCTCCTTCTTTTTCCTTGTCTTATTGCTATAAATCTAGCATAGCCTGTAAAATGTTAAATAGTAAAGCTGATAATGGACATTCTTGCTTCACCCTTAATCTTATTGATATGGTTTCTGAATTATTCCCAATACAGATAACATTTCTTCTTGATTTTAGATAAATACTAATTATTTTAAGAAAACATCATTTATTCCTATGTTCTCTAGTGTTTTAAATAGGATTGAGTGTTGAATTTTATCAAAAGTTTTTCTGCATCGATTAATATAATAATGATTTTTACTTTTACTATTGATATGGGCAACTATTCTCATAGTTTTTCTAATATTGAATAAGAAGTGAATTACTGGTGTAAATCCTACCTAATCATAATTTACAATCTTTGTGAAATATCACTGTATCTCTTTGCTAGTAGTTTTTCTTTTTATTTTTGCATTAATATTCATTAGGGGTTGTATAGTGATTTTTTACCTTTGTTTTTGCTCTCCATCAAAACCATTATTTGTATTACAGAATGAATTTGTTAAGACATGACTCCTTCTTTATCTATGATTTCAAAAGGTTTAAATAGTATTATAATTAAATGTCTTTATTTTTCAATTTAAGAGTATTTTCTTTTATACTAGAAAGCAGTATGACAGAAACTAGACATGGACAAATATCTCACACCATTTACCAAAATAGAGGCAAAATGGACATATTACCTGATGTAAAGATTTTATAAGAAAATTAGAAGAACATGGAACATATTACTTATCAATAGAGAACAAAATTATGTTTAAAATGGATAATTTTGAATACATTAAATTTAAAAAAATTTAGCAAAATAAAATAAATATAGGGCAACTAGGTGGTGCAGTAGATAAGCACCAGCCCTGGAGTCAGGAGGATCTGAGCTCAAATCTAATCTCAGACATGTAATAATTACCTAGCTGTGTGACCTTGGACAAGTCATTTAACCCCACTGCCTTGAAAAAAATAAAAATAAAACAAATATAGCCAACTTTAGAAGGAAAGCAGAAAATTAAGAGGGGGAATTTTATAGACAATATGTCATCTAAAAGTCTCATTTCAAATATAAAAAGAACTTTATCAAATCTATAATACAAATCATTCCCCAATTGATAAATGGTCAAAGGATATGAACAGGCAGCTTTCCAAGGAAGAAATCAAAACAATTTATAGCCATATAAAAATTCTATAAATCATTACTAATTAGAGAAATGCAGATTAAAACAAGTTTGAGATATCATTTTATACCGACTACATTGGTTAAAATGAAAGAAGGGGAAAGTAACAAATATTGAAGAAGATGTGGAAAAATTGTGACACAAATTCATTGTTGTAGGAATTGTAAATTTATCCAAGCATTTTAGGATATAATCTGGAATTGTGCTAAAAGGGTTATTAAACTATCAACATTCTTTGACCCAACAATACTACTATTAGGTCTAATTCCTAAACCTAATTTCCTGTGATGGCAAAGAAAGGAAATTCAGAAATGGCTATCAATTATCAATTACCACTGTGCTATAAGAAATTATGAGCTCAATGATTTTTAGAAAAACATGAAAAGACTTGCACTAAATAATGAAGAGCAAACTGAGCATAACCAAGAGAAGATTGTCTATAGTAATAGCAATATGTTTTAAGAATGTCTTTGAACAAATAAGTCATTTTGTTAATTATAAATATCCTAATTAACTACAAAGGATCTATGAAGGAAGATGCTGTCTACTTCCAGAGAAAAAACTTTTAAATAGAAGGATGCATAAAAATTTTTCATATTTATCTATTTGTGTCTAAAGGGAGCCATCTCTAGGGCAGAGGGTGAGGTGGAAAGAAGAAAAAAATAAGAAATTTACTACATGATGATTCTGTTTCTAATTTGAAAGGAATAGCAAATTGTGTATAGCATTTTTGTAGTTTTTTTTTAGTTTTGCAGTTTCAATAATCTTTTTTATGATCACAGAAGATAAAATGGACAATGTGAATAAATAAGATGTAAATGATTTTATATAAACAAAATTAATACAGGTAAATTTAAAAGTGAAGCAGGTAATGGGGGATAGAAACTTTGCAGCAAACTTCAGGATATATGAGGAAATACTTACAATTTTAAAAAATTCATTTTCCCTAATATGAAGAAGATGAAAAAAAGGTAGTTTTCAAAGGGCAGTATGATTATACTACAAAATCACTAAGAGTAGGAGAAATACAAATTAAAGCAATTTTGAAGTTCCTCCTCATAATCATAAAATTGGTAAAGTTAATAAAAGAAAAGACAATGCCAAGTCTTAGAAGTATTTTAAGGAAAGAGTCTTAGTAGTGCACTGCCCATAGTTCTATGAATTGGGGTCCAGCCATTCTGGAAACCAATTTGAAACTATTTCCCCAGAGACACTAAATTGTGTATAACCTCTGACCCAGCTATACAACTACTATACCTATTCTACAAAGAGATAAAAAGAAATAAAAAAGAACATATATAAAAAGATTTCTCACAGTTCTTTTTGGAAATTGAGGGAGTGCTCATTTGGGGGGAAATGACTGAACAAATTACAGGTACGTATTGGAATATTATTGGAAAAAAAGAAATGACAAAAAGGAAGATTATAGAATCCTGAAAAGATTTACATGAATGGATACAACTGAAATGAACAGAATAAAGAAAACAATTTATATGATGTTTGTATCAAAGAAAAGCAATTTTGAAGGATCTTAAAGATCTCTGATGACTACAATAACCTCCAGAGGATAGCAGAGTAAGCATGACAGAGAGGTGTTGGTCTCAAGAATCAGAATTAGACATACATTTTTGGACATGGTAGATGTTTGAAATTTATTTTGCATGGTTATATTTGTTTTAGTGAAAGGATTCTGGTTTCCTTTTTTTTAATCATGAAAGAAGGGAATTCTTGGAGGGAAACAGGGACCCCCAAAAAATAAAAGGGATTCATTGAAATATTTTTAAAAACACACAAAAAGTCTGAAGGAAGTTTGAAAGGAAACACAAATGGAATAGCTTGGAAAGAAGTATTTTTAATTTCATATGCTTTTTTCCAAGTAAATAGTAGTGGTCTATTCAAAAGCACATATAATGAAGTTGGAAGTTTATACAGATTAACATATTTCCTATAGAAGGAAGACACACAAGTTCATTCAAAAAAAAAACCCAAGGTTTTACATATATATATATATATATATATATATATATATATATATAAACATTCATAGTTTCACATCAAATTCTCTTTTTCTATTTTATTTCATATATGAAATTTTTGGTATTAAATTCAAAATAAGAAAAATTTAAAATATCAAGATATCTTCTTTATAAGCAAAATGAATCATCATATAATTAGTTGAATTCAGAACTGGATGACTGATCAGACTCAAAGAGTGATCATTAATAGATCAATTTTAATCTAAAAGAATTGTCTCCTGTAGTTCCACAAGGATTTCCCCATGGTACTATTTTATTAACATTTTATTTGTTTTACAGTTATGTACAATAGTAATATGTACCTATCATTTTTGTAAGGTTTTGAATTTTACATTTTTCCCTCACCCTCCCTTCCCTCCCCCCCACAAAAAGCTGTCTGATAGTCTTTACATTGTTTCCATGCCATACATTGATCGAAATTGAATATGAGAGTAAACATAAATCCCCCTTCCCCCCAAAAAAGATGAGAAACCTCAAGAATAGTGAGAGAGAGAAAAAAAATGTACTTCAGTCTGTGTTCCAATGGCTCTGTCTCTGGGATGAGTTGCTTTCTTTATCATATGTCCACCAGAGAAGTTGCTTCAATATTTTTCCCACAGTTGCTATTACAAGCAGCATCTCCACTCTATTCCTCCCCACTCTCATTTATTCTCTTCTCTCTCTCCTTTCACCCTGGCCCTGTCCAAAAATATGTTGCATCTAAGTACTCTCTCACTCAATCTTCCCTCTCTTCTGTCACCTATTCCCCCCTTCCCTCCCCCCATTCCCCCTTATCCCATCCCTTTCTTCTCATTTTTCTCTAGGTTAAGATAGATTTCCTTACCCTATTAAGTGTGCATGTTATTTCCTGTCTGAGCCATTTCTGATGAGAATGAAGGTTCACTCATTCCCCTTTGCCTTCCCCCTTTACACTCCATTGAAAAAACTTTTTCTTGACTCTTATGTGAAATTTCTTAGCTTCTTCTTCATCTCCTTTCCCTTCCTCCCAGTACTTCCCTTTATCACCCATTTACTCCATCTTTTTACTATATTATACCATTATATTCTACTCCTTCCTATGTCCTGTCTATATATGCTCCTTCTAACTGCTCTTATAAATGAGAAAGTTTATATGAGTTATCAATATCTTCTTCACATGCAGGAATACAAACAGTTTAATATCATTAAGTTCCTCATAATTAGTCCTTCTCTTCCACCCCCCTCTATGGTTCACCAGAGTCCTGTACTTGGAGATTAAACTTTCTGTTCAGCTCTGGTTGTTTCAATAGGAAAGTCTGAAAGTCCCCTGTTTCATTGAAAGTCCATCTTGTTCCCTGAAAGAGGATGTTCGGTTTTGCTGGATAGCTGATTCTCAGTTGTAAACTAACACCTTTTGCCTTCTGGAATATCATATTCCAATCCCTATTAGCCCTTAATGTAGATGCTCCCATATCCTGTGTTATCCTGACTATGGAGCCATGGTAGTTGAATTATTTCTTTCTGGCAGATTTTTAGGGGGGGGGGGTTGCAAGGCAATAGGGTAGCCTTAAATCTAGCAGATTTTAGAATTTTCTCTTTGATTTGGGAGTTTGGGAATTTGGCTATAATATTCCTGGAAAGTTTTTTTGGATCTCTTTCAGGAGGTAACTGGTAAATTCTCTCAATTTCTATTTTACCCTCTGCTTCTAGAATCTCAGGGCAATTTTGCTGTATTATTTCTTGAAAAATGAAGTCTAGGCTCTTTTCCTGATCATGGCTTTCAGATAGCCCAATAATTTTTAAATTATTTCTCCTGGATCTGTTTTCAAGGTTGGTTGTTTTTCCAATGAGATATTTCATATTTTCTTCTAATTTTTTGGCTTTTTTTGGAAGAGTTTTATTTCTTCCTGGTTTCTTGCAAAGTACCCAAGTTTCCTTTAGTTCCATTCTTCATTTGAAGGAGTTATTTTCTTCAGAGAGCTTTTTTATCTCCTTTTCCAGCTGGTCAATTCTGCTTTTTTTAAGGCATTCTTCTCCTCATTTACCTTTTTTTTCCCATTAGGCCTAAACTGGTTTTTAACATATTATTTTCTTCAGTATTTTTGACGGGGCTTTTTCACCAGTCCTGGTGAAACACACCTTATCCATGGAACTTCTAAGTTATCTTGGAGCAGGAAAATGTATCACTCAGTCTTTCTGTGGGTTCTGCCCCTCTAAATTTTGGCTAGAGTCATAATTTGTTGGTTTTTGGAGTTTGGGGGGGGGAAGGAGTTCCCAGAAAATGTTGTCTTCATGCCCCATGATGTTATTTTCAACAATATTTTCATCAGTGTCTTAGATAAGGTCGTGGATGGCATGCTTATGAACTTTCCAAATTAAATTAAATGAGGAGAAACCATTAATCCACACAAAATCAGATTTGAAAATATCTTGACATTTAGATTAAAAACAAAACTTTACAAATACAGAATGGTAGATAGTTGACTAGATAGTAGTTCATACAAAAATAATAGTAGACTTTAGTACCCCAGTAGATGAACGAGAACAAAAAAAGAGCAGCATGATTATCAAGGTGGGAAAAGTTAATGTGCTTATGGGCTACAATTATAAAAGCATTAGATTCAAAAATAAGGAGATACTGGTAGCATAGTCTGTTATCTTCACCAGACCACATCTGAAATATAATATTCAGTCTTAGGAGCCACAGTTTGGGAAAACTAGTGATCTGGAGATTTATTCTCAACCTCACCCTCCAAAAAAATCATTCCATTCACTAACTTCCCTACTTCTGTTGAGGGCACCACCACCCTTCTAGTCATCCAGGTTCACAGCTTCAACAGTCATCCTCTACTCTTCCCTCCCCTTCAACCCCAGATCTTATGATCAGTCTTAAGCTATTGCAAAGGCATCTTAAATGGTCTCCCTGCCTTAAATCTGTCCCTTCTTCTATACACTCTTCATACAGCTTCCAATATGATATCCTTTAACATAGGCCTAGCCATATCTCTCCCCTACCCAATGATTACATTCCCTATTTCTTCTAGGATCTTCTAGGATCCAGATTCTTTTGTTTGGTATTTAAAGCTCTTCATTACCTGAAACAAGCCCTCCTTTTAGGTTTCTTCTATATTATTCCTCTCCATATACCCTACAACCCAATCACTTTGCCCTATTTGCTGTTCTCTACACATTCCATTGCTCTGGCTATCCTCTATCTATGGAAAGTTTTTGTCCCTGAGTTTCCCTGGCTTCCTTCATGACTCACACAAAATCTCATCTTCTGCTGGTGGTTTTTTTCAGGATTTTTTCAGTCTCACCACCCTGTAGCCTTTCCTTCTAAGATTATGACCATTGACTCTCACATATCTTGAATTATCTAATTATTTTAATGCTGCCTCCCCCATTAAAATGTGTGTTCCTTAAGGACAGTGATTGTCTTTTGCCTATTGCTTTGTACAGGGCTAGTACATAGGCACTCAATAAATACATGTTGACTCAATGATTTTATATAGAGAGATATATGTGTGTGCATATGTACATACATGCATATGTAGACATATACATGTTTACATATTATATATATATGTGTATATATATATATGTATATATATATATATATGATCTTAAAATCTCAACGTTGCAAATCAGTGACAAAAATCTAGTTAATTCCAATTAAAGAAGTTTAGAAATGAAAAGTGGTGAGGAGGGGAAGGCAGAAGAGGGAGAATGAATTTGTTCCTGGAGACAGAGTATCATAGACTAAGTTAGAAAGCACCTCAGGGAATCACCCTTTCCCCTTTCTGACTATTGTTTCTAGAATTTCTGCCACCATCAGACAAATCTGAATGGGAGAACGGAAGGAAGGAGAGCAAAATGTCATTGCTCCCTTGGCATGCCCTCTTAACTTTAGAACCTTGTCTGGAGAAAATTTTTCTCCTGGAACAGAGCTCCAATTCTGTGAATGGGTTTCTTGCTGCATGCCTTAGATTTTTAGAAAGAGGGGGCGGGGAGGAGAAGGAACAGCAATTACTGTAAGGTCAGAACTGCAACTTCTTATTTTCACTTAATTCCCTCCCTGTCATGGAAAAGGAGAGAAAGGCAACCACTTGTTCCATAATATCCTCAGGATCTCTAATGCTTGAGAGGCCACCCTAGAGGGGATGATTTATAAGAGGAAGGACAGTTTGAATTGTAAAATTTTTTCTTAGTCCAGACATATGATTTCATAGGAATAATTTCCTCTACCAATGCAAATCTGAAATTTAAAAACTTAAAAAGTGGACTCTCTTGTCAAAGTTTATTTTTATTTGCTTTTAAATTGTATAAGTTTTTATTTAACTTCATATCAGTATAATGATAAAAGAAGATGATTGCACATGAAGCTGCAACTTCATAATGTACAACTTGCTATTCTTTTTAAATATATAATAAAGTTAGCATGTAAATTTTTTCCTCCCAATATGTATATGTGTGTCTATATATCAGAAAAACCATTATATATTACATATATATAATATATATATTATATATATATATATATATATATATATATATATATATATATATATATATATATTTGTCAGTTCTTTCTCTGGCTACAGATTGTCTTCCTTAATATGTACTTTTTGTTAATTTGGGTATTTATAATACTCAAAATGACTTATTTCTTCAAAATTGTTCTTAAAACAATATTGTTTCTCAGGTAAAAATCTCACATCTCAAATATATAAAGAGCCTTGAAAAACTGATCAGAATATGAGTCATTCTCCAACTGATAAATGGTCAGGGGATATGAACATTTTTCTGATAAAGAAATCAAAACAATCACATGAAAACAATAAAATCATATAAAATGTACCAAATTATTATTGAATAGAGAAATGCAAATTAAAACAACCTTGAGATATCATTTTACACCTAAAAGATTAGCTAAAATAGAACATTCTCTTGGTTCTTCTTATTTCACTTTGCAACAGTTCATGTAAATCTCAAGGTTTTTCTAAAATTACCTGCTTGTTAGGAGCATATGTAGACAAGGCACAGGAGGGAGCTTAATATGAAGTTATACTATACTATAAAGATGGAGTTAATGGGAATGTACTGGGAGAAAAGGGAAAAAAAGAGGTAGAATGGTCTAAGATAAATTTCCATAAAAGAGGCAAGAAAAAATCTTTTGCAATAGAGTGGAAGGGGGGAAAGTGAAGAAAATGATTGAGTCTTCATTCTTATTGGAAGTGGCTCAAAGAGGAAATAACATACACACTCAAAAGAGTATAGAAATCCATCTTACCCTAGAGGAAAAAAGGAACGTAAAGGGATGGGAGAAAGGGGGCAGGGGGAAGGGGGTGGTGTAGGTGATAAAAGAGAAGGAAGATCATGGAAGAGAGTAGTCAGATACACCACATTTTTCAGGAGGGATGGGGTGAAAGGAGAGAGAGAATAGGATGAATGGGGATGGGGAGGAATAGGATGGAGAGAAATAAAACTAGCAATAGCAACTATGGGAAAAAAATATTGAAGCCAACTTCTCTGATGGATTTATGATAAAGAATGTGATACATTCCAGAGACAGAGCTAATGGTATCCGAACACAGACTGAAGTATATTTTTTTCCTCTCACTTTGTTTTTCTTGAGGTTTTTCTATCTTTGTAGAGGTAGAGGGGATTATGTTTACTTTTACAAGACTATTGTAGTGATGGGGGAAAATAACTAATTAATTAATTGATTGATTTTTTAAAAAATTTTAAAAAGAAAGATAAAAAATAAATCTACCTGCTCATCATTTTCATAATTCAGTAATATTCATCACAATCATATGCCACAATTGGTTCAGCCATTCCTCGGTTGACAGGTATTCCCACAGTTTCCAGTTCTTTGCATCAGAAAAAGATCTACTGTAAATATTTTAAAACATGTAGATTCAAGGGGGAAAGGTAGAAGAAAAAAAGTAAAATGAAAATTACATGATAACTTTATTATATATTTGAAATGAATAGCAAGTTTTATATTTATAGCTTCATGTACAATTATGATTTATTATACTTATGTATAATATACATATTATACATAAGTATAACATACTTATGTATGTTATAGAAATGCTTAGGGGTGTTTCCATAAAATAAAAAAAATGTAAAAAAAATTTCCTTAGGAGAAAAGTTCTTAAATTTTTTCCTTTTTCTCTAATTATCTTTGGAAATGAATGTAGCAGAAGTATTTCTGGATCAAAGAGAATAAACAGTTTAATAGCTCTTTGGGCATAATTCAAGATTGCTCTCCAAAATGTCTGGATTGATTCACAATTCTACCAATAATGAATTTGTGTCCCAATTTTTCCATATTCCCTTCCAATATGTGTCCTTTTTCCCTTTAATGATTTTAGCCGATCTGACAGGTATAAAATGATATCTCAAAGTCATTTTAATTTGCATTCTTTAATCAATGATTTGGAGCATTTTTTATCTGACTATATTGTTTTATAGGACTAATTGTTTTGATTTCTTCATCAGAATATTGTTCATATTCTTTGACTACTTATCAATTGTGGAATAACTCATATTCTTATAGATTTTATGAAGTTCTTTATATATTTGGGATTTGAGATCTTTATCTGAAAACAATCTAAAAAATTTTCTGTTTTCCTTCTAATCTTGTTACTTTTTATTTACACAAAAGCCTTTTAATTTAATATAATCAAAAGTATTCATTTCACATTAAATTTTATGAATGTGGTATAGTAGAGAGCCAGGATAACCTAGGTTCAAGTGTTTTACTGATTCTGTGACCTTGGACAAGGCAGTGTTGACTAGAGGTCTGGTGAAAAGAAAATGCAGGAAATTGAGATACAATTATAACAGTAGAAGTAAAATACAGGTAATGACAAGCTCAAAGGTATGACTGTGTGTGAATATATGTGTGTGTATGCACATGTATGTATAACTGAATTAGAATGGACAAGTAGGTTCTGAGATTTAAGTAGAAAGAGTAACGGGAAAGTTTTAATATTTAAGGGAGCATCAATAATATAATGAAGCCCCCAGGTTAAGGGCAAGAGTTGGAATGAAGAAAAAGACTATGAACCAGAAACTGAACTTTTTGAGGAAGAAAGGAGAATGACTGGGACTCAGATAGCAACCACTGAGATCTGTAGTAAGTGAGCATTTTGGATATCATGAACCTCAAAAAAGAAGAAGTTGCTAAATAAAAACAATAGACACAGAGTCTCCAAGTGACCATGGGGAATAAGGAGTTATTCTGACTCTTCCACTAAAACCAGTGAACAAGGCGAATATGAGACAAAGGGCAAGAGTTGCCAGGAATAGTGTATTATTAGGAGAATGTCAAGTATCAGTGAATCCAGAAGATATAGGAAATGAGAAAGGAAAAAGGTTGAGATGAAAGTAAGCTTATTAATTATGGCATAAGTATTCCAGAGCTCACAGAGTAAGAAGTAGATATAAAGTGGGGCATTGGAGAAGGAGATAGTGGGGTTGATGGGTGTGAGAATGAGGGAGAAGACAGTTGGGGAATAAGATTTGTTCATCAGCATCCAGGGGTTCAGAATCACTAGAATGGGAAGAGTAGGAAGAGATGGAAGTATACTAAGAATTGAGAAGTAAATTCAGGCAGCGTATCAGTGGTTGGAGAGAGATCATTTTAGGGAGTCAGGAGATTAGACAGTTTCTTCAAGTCAAATATAGCAGGAGGTGATATTGTAACCTGTGAACTCAAGGAGGTCTGTGTCACAGCCAATAGGAATAAGTAGAGTTTCGATCCAGGTAGTCTTATTAGGAGGCAAGAGGTGACAGTTTAAAGTAGGAAGACTGAAGAAGTCCCCAGGAAGGGAGGAAGTGTCCAAAGAGCATTGGAATGACCTAACACTGGAGAATACCCTGTAAGGACAGAAGTCTGGAACAAATGGCCAGGATATGGGACTGCACAGGGCACAACAAGAAAGACTGAGGCTCAACTATTGTGTTGTTCATCCTTCATTCTCAAAGAGGACCAATAACATCACGAGGTGATATCTTGACTTGTACATGAACTGGATTTAAGTGAGGCAGAGCTAATCCCAAACTGTTTGCCTCTTTTGCTCCTACAAAGTCTTCATAGTCCAGTGGTAAGACATAAGTAAAGATGACTTAAGATGGCTCAGGATGTAATGAATGACCGTGATATAAGGTAATAAGGATGCCATGAGGTTAAAAACAGTGACCTGAATGGGGATTTGAAGCAGGGTATATACAAGACTCTGACTTTCCACCATGATTATCTCCTTCCATTTCACCATTTGATCTCCCTCAATTTCTTTCCTCTACTGGAAGCCTTCCCCAAGCCCCCTTAAGTTGTCCTTCTACTAATTATATCCTACTTACCCTAAATATAGCTTGCTTTGCATATATATTTACCTATTGTCTTCTCCATTAGAATGTAAACTCCTTGAGGACAAGAACTGTCTTTTGCATCCCCAATGCTGAGCACAGGGACTGGTCTGTAGTAGGTATTTAATAAATGTTTACTAATTGATTGATTGATTGATGGTTTAACATATGGAACAGACACCAAGCGTCATTGGATGGGAAGGCCCTAGCAGTTGATAAAATCAATGAAAGCCTCCTACAAAAAGTCATGCTTGAGGCATTTCTTGAAAGAGACCAAGGATTTCAAAAGGCAGAGGTACAGAGTGTTCCAGATTTGGGGAACATCCAGTACATATAGATAAGTAGAGAGCGATGAAAAATATTTATTTACTTAGAGAGCAAAAACTGTGGGACCTATCTCCCCTGAGCAAGAATCCCATGGGATTGGCCAAGAAGGAACCCACAGACTGCCAACATCAGGAATGCAAGAGAAGAAAAAAGCTGGTGCCTATGATCACCATAATTATACAAGAAATAGCATAGGTATCCAAATTTGAATTGTCCTAGTTCTTTCTCTCAGAGAACAACTTTATACTATGTCCATTGGAAAAGGGAACCAAGTTTCCATAATTAAACCTAGAAAGACTTATTCTGGTGCCAGAAGGACCACTTCAAAGGAGCAGGATTCCTGACACTTGGTCATAGGTAGGGTTTGGGAACAGGGTGGATTGTGACCCTTTGTCTATGGTATATATAGACATATCATAGACACATAATGCTTTTCAGATAAGTAGTGAACAAATGAGAACCTCTCCCATACTTGCAGTGGATTTCCTTGCTAACAACTCCACCTTTGTGACTGTCAAGCCTAGGCTATAGGATTTGGTGATGGTAAATCCTGGCCTCATGGGGAAAGAGGGAAGGCTAATTTGTTTGATGGGACAAAAGAATGCAGAGTAAAAGATATATCTCCTTCTTTGGGTCATCATTGGAAAAATAGAAAGAAGGCCTAATAAAAGAAGCTCTGTTTAAATTATCAGCACAAATCCACAATGATAAACTAGATTCATCCTCCCAGTGGAGCTGAGTGGATAAAATCACACTCCTCTAACCCAGCTGCCCCCAAACTGCATCTCTCCAGTACCAAGGCAAGTCAGCAACCAGCTAAGCAAAGAAAGACAAAAGACAGTCCATGACATCAAGGAATTAACAGTCAGATGCAAAAGACAACATGCAAAACAAATGAGCACAAGCCCATTATAGATAGGACAAACGGGAGGTAATCCTCAGAAGGAAGGCACTAGCATTAACATTAGCATTTCCCCCCTTTCAACTGTGTTTCTGATTTTCTGTAATTCAACATCATGCCCTCTTTTTTCACTGTTCCATCTTATAGAGCTCAGAGTGATCTCACTTAAGAATCCTGGTTCTCTAACTCCCACTTCCTTGTCTAAGGCTGGCTTTTTCTTTTTGAAGGTGGAGACAACTATCTTCCATCGTTTAGAGTGCT